>NC_056705.1:4592330-4622330 GCF_018831695.1 Puntigrus tetrazona
ATTGATCTTTGCACTTCACTGCACTTTCTTTTTTTTTCTCTTAGGGATAATTAGGAAAAACACATCTCTTTGAGCACTGGGATGAGATTCAAATATTTAGACATTTCACAAACTGTTTTAAACATTTTCTTTTCATTGTAGAGTTTAGTTCTTTTAATAGAGTCGAGAAAATTAGAATACTAGAGTTCGAGATGTACACCTTCCAAGGAACCGGCCATTCGACTTTCTTTCCAGAGTGTTCGTTCCACTCAAGTTCATACCTACTTTCCTCCTGAGAGAACGTGGTCAAAGACCCAGGTGAGTTCACGTTCCCTACACGGGATGTACATTAACCGGAACGTCATTGTCTTTTCCCTTTGACATTGTGACGAAATAAAAAAAAGCACACACACACACACACACATAAAAAACAAAACAAAAGACATCCTAGCATCCTGCTCTGCTGTTTTCCACTGATACGGTTTCATGATGAGGGTCTTGATCGTCAGACCTTCAGTCGCTCGTGTCCCTTTGTCTTTTCAAATATCTGTATATGAATATATCTATTTGCTGTTGGGGGTTTCAGGTTCTTGAATGTGAAGCAGAAACCAAGATCCTCAGTGGGTCCAGGACAGAGCCCTGGGGAACCCCAAAAACACATGACGGGTATTTGCTTGAACGCGAGGTGGCTGTGGGCCTCCGAGAGTCCAGGCGGCTGAAGGGATCATCCACAGATGTTTCGCTAGTTGTAACGGTTCGATATATAGATATATAATTATTTGTTTGACTCCACAGAAACAGTTTTTGTCTCTTTTCATTTTGAATACCACATGCTGGAAACACAACAGAATTACGTTGCATCTGCTCCTGAGCACCAAGGACAAGGAGAAAAAGAGAGAACAAGCCAAGAAAGGGTGCGGGGAAAGAGAGAAAGAGAGGGATGATGGGAGCGGAGGATGGAAACGTGAAGCACTTGGAAAGAGAGGGAGACGGATTTGACACGGAGCTGGTTTGGCAGTATTACGGAGGAGTGTGACTGCTAAACGTTTTCGCCACCATCTGTTCCTGAAATGTCACCTATGCCAAGCCGTTCCAGCTGAACTGCTCTTGTTCCCAAACGATTCTCAACCGCATCCAATGCTCTGATAAAGCAACAATGGATCGCCCAAGCAGCCTGGCGTGCACGGGTGTTTTGACATCAGGTTAGGAGATGATCTGAATATTAAGGACTGGCGTAGTATTTACAAAGAACAAACTAGTGTGTCAATTTACACGTGAGGAAAAATCCACTTTTCTTCAATACAAAAGGTTTGCAGAGTTTCTTTTCTGTAGTAGGGATTAGCTATCAAAAATGGAAATGAGGGAGGGGATGATTCCGAACCCTAGATGCTTTCGAACTCTTTAGCTCTTGCTGGAAATGAGGCCAACAGCTAGACGAGACGGGAAACTAAAGAAGACTGATGTCAGAGCTCTAAATGTGACCGGTAAACTGCTGACAAATACCCGGACCTCCCTTTCCATTCCTCATCATATCTCTCTCCTTCTCCCCCTCGCTTCCGCCTCGGTCCCTTGGGAGGGGCCGAGCTCAGACGTAATACTCCTTGTCTTTGTTCTTCTTGCTCTTTGTGCCCGTCTTGGCTGCTCCGGGCTGCTTCTCCTTCACCAGGGCGCCATTGCTTTGTGTGGCTGAGTTGCTGATGTAGTTGCGACTCTGGTCCACCTGGTAGGAGCCCTCGTCGCGGTTGCGATACTTGTACATGGCGTAGAGCAGGATGAGGATGCAGAGGGCAGCTGCGGCCACGATGCCCACCACCATGCCCGTCGTGCTGCTGGACTCTCGGATCACTTCCACCGCTCCAGGAGGCCCTCGGTCCGGCGACGAGGGGTCTGTAGTGGGCACATGGGGGAAATTGGGAGGATATGTTATACCTGGGATGTGCCGATGCCGCCCGCCGTGTTCAGGGTCGCCCGATGGCTGAACAGGCGGCAGCAGCACCTGGTCACGGGTGTTCATTTTACCCGCGGGGATGTTGGGGCCGCTGTTGATGCCGGGTTTGAGCCGGGGCACCGGGGGGGCCGTGGGGGTGAACGGAAGCGGCGGGCGATGGGACTCAGGCAAACGGGCGAAGGGCCGGTCACCTCGGGGGTTCCCGGCCGCGGGGGGAGGGGGGAGTACGGTCCGGTCAGTGACAAGGTGGGAGTTTTTATAGTAGTCCTCATCGTCAGACTCCGTCATCTCACCCGAGCCGTAGGCCGAGACCTCCATGGGCTCTTCGCAGTCCTCCTGGTCCAGCGGACAGGGGGGGCGGCCAGGCAAGGGGAGAGACTCTTTGGTGGTCTCGAGCAAGGTGAGGAAGGGGCGATAGGTCGGGGGCGGGGGGATAACGGGGTAACGAGTCACAATTGACGGGGGGTCAAGGGAATCCACAGTTATAATTGGCAACACTAGTTCACCTCCTAGGATGAAAGAGAGAAGGGACACGGCGTTAGATGGAACCCGAGCAAAAGAGTGCACAAGAGAGAGAGAAAAGGCATCATTAGAAGAGCACTAAGGCTTATTGAGGTTAGTTCTAAAGCTAGTTTTGCTAGCATCTATTTAAAATCAGTCTATAAACATCTAAGCTAAGGCTAAGACATTACAGTCGTATACATTACAGGGTTAGAGTAATAACATTAAAACTTAAGCATGTGCTAGACCAGCTAGAATGTACATTCATGTAAAAATCCTACAAAAAACAGTTCTACGTCTGTGCTAATGCTAATGCTAGCTGTGCTAACCCTCACTCACTGACTGCATGTTTAAGAAGAGAGCAAACCACGTAGTACAGGTCACTTACATCAACAAATTGGCCGCATGATTTTTGCATGAAAAAAAAATTACAAAAAGAAAGCTGTGTAAGATTGTTCTGGGATAGTGATAAACAAATTTCAGCCCATGTTTCAAAGTAGGTAAAGTGTTTTGAATTCATCATTCAGTGAACGTTTTCCCGGAGCTCATAAAGCTCATAATCCCCGCTCCCCGTTGGCATGGTGATAGCTCGCTAATGATGAGGATCTATATGCAAAACTTCCCACTCTCACCCCGGGATACCGAAGGTGATATTTTCAAATTACTGTCCCACAAGACTTCCCCCCCCAAAACACAGACCAAATGTTTCAAGATAATTATCCATAAGCCTGTCCCTTGGAAATCTCACAACATGAATAACAAAAACCCGCCCCCCCCCCTTGTCAAAGAATGTCAAAATTTGAAATTACAAAAGACATATTCAAGTATTCATTAGGATTCAGCTCAGATTTGTCAAACAGTTTCATCTGTGGAATCAACACCTGAGATGGAGCATGAATCTAGGAAAACGGGGTGCAGAAGAGATTGTTCTGTTTAAACACATAATGCACATCATTGTTATTCATTTGGTGAGGAAAATTAGTGTGACAAACATTGCTTAAGGGGGGGGGCTGTTTGGCTGTGTTCTGTTCGCTTTGGGAAACCTCCTCAAACCATGGCATCAACATGGCACCCTCCCCTTAACCAGCAGAACCTTCAAAAAGACCATCCTGTTTGCATATTGATGAACAGAGTCATTAAGCTCAGAGAATCCACCAGGAGAAAAGGTGACATTAACATTCAGAACACACATATGTCTGTTAGAAGCTGAAAAGGAAACAGTATGTTAATGGCATCTTTCACAGAGTCCGTCCCACCCAACAGCCCCGGTGTAGAGGGGTGCGTCTGCGGGTTGAGAGTCTGGGGAACGCTTCGTATAAAATTAATGCGTGTTCACCGCCAACAAATCTTTTATATCCATTGCTAGAAAAAGCCGCTGGAGGCGATCAGCCGTTTAGAGGAACGATCTGTCAAGGGCGCGGAATGGAGTCTGATAATTCAGTAACTGACACCGCCGGTTTGTGAATTATACGAGCCCGTGTGTTAATGCGCCACCGGGCACAACAATATTTCCTGCTTTTATTAAATTTATTAGAATATCTTAAGATACGCAAGGAAATCCAGAGCAATCTGTTCCCGGAGAGGCCAGAATCGATCGCTCACAGAGGAGAGGAACCTTAAATCCTGACAATTACCTTCTAGTATCTTCTCTAAAATGCACTTGAAGGAGAACTGATGGAGAACCTTCTCAAACCATCAATCCGCAGACGCACAAGTCAGTCAACATGTACGCAACCCATCAGCCTGTGTGTGTTCGTGAAAAATCTCGCTACAGATTAGAAATCATTGTTCCAGTAGTCTGTGATTGGTCAAACTTTGCCTTCTGCGACAGTTGCGTTCACAACAAGAACAACATCAGAATAGCATTGTGACTCATGCGTACGAACAAATATCTCACATGCTCCACGCAGTGCTATTCTCACTTGATTCACGATGATTGTCTGGAGTTAGTAAGCGCCATCAGTAACTGGAGTAATGACTGCAGCTTTATTCACGCTTTGACACTTACGTATGTCTGTTGCAAATTCATCGCCAGAGATGCAATTTAAGCCAAAAAAAATTACCAGAGATGCACTGCTCTAAATGTCATTAATAGGGAGAAGTGTACAGAATTAAATCAATAATCCACAGAGCACCTGCATCAACTCACAGTGAAAATATACACTTTTGTGCTTACGCTGCAGTCTTGAGATGGAGAAAATGGAAATACAAACACGATATCAAAACAATACCTCTGAAAGCTCTTTTCTACTTCACTAAATTCATGATCAGCCTTGGGTAAAATATTCTAAATGAGTAATTAATTACTAGCTACTAAATACACCTTTGACAGAGGGATTAGATTACTATTTCTTGTAATCCATGCCATATCAACCTCAAACAGTTGATTTTAAATAAATAAAGTTGCATAAATGATTCTTCAGCTCACCAAAATATTTAAAGGTTACCTTACGAATTTTCTAACATGACATGTTACATTTTTCTGACATTATCAACTGTTTTTTTTCTTGTTTAAAGCATAAACATAAATGCAGATGTTTTTTTTTTTTTTAGAAAGCAAGATTTGTTATCTAACATTGTGTCGCATCTCAAGTCATTATATCTTGAAAAAGCAGACAAAAATACTACGTTTAGTAAACGTTTAGTTCTGTAGGTTTGAGCACAACCCTGTGAATCGAACGGATGCTCTACTGGATCACATTAATGACAAGATGAGCAGCACAATGAAGAAGACTCCTGCATCCAGCTTGTTTTGGACATTCAGGAGCCTGTTTACATCCACACACAGTAATGAAAGCTGTAAATGTGACTGCTGTTTGCCGCAGGCGCCCGGGCCACGGGAAAGGCTGAGATTGGAGTTGTCTCTTTCTTAGCTAATTTAATGTTGAAGCTGAACACTAGAGCGACGGCGGGGGTGAGACCGACCCCGACGCTTAATAATTGACGACAGAAGACACCGGGAGCCTAGACGCTCAGAGAGACTGAGATTAACCTCTATAAATGTACTCACTTCCCATCAGACCACACATTTCATATGCAGCATCCTGAAATATTCATGTTTGTTTTGTTAGACTTTCTTCTGCGACTAATAAATTAAGAATATCTTAATTCTATTTAAAAAGACACAGTGCTGCTTTATTGTTAATATATAGCCGAAGAAACCAATTTATAAAGCTATAGAACAAAACCTACTTCTTGTTCTTATATGTTTTTTTCTTTATATACATATGAATTCTGTCGCTCACATAGAATGCATGTATGTGAAGGATAAATGCAGTGTTATATATACAAAGAGTGAATTATTAAATGAAAAAAGTGAAAAAAGTGCAACACTCGACTGTGTTTGTAGCAATCAGCAGATTTTGTGTGTGTGTGTGTGTGTGTGCATGTGTGTGTGTGTGTGTGTAACAGTCAGAATGTACTGTGTGTGTGTAACAGAGTGTAGTGTGTTTGCATGTAACAGCCAGGCTGTAGTGTGTATGTGTGTGTGTGTGTGTGTGTGTGTGTGTGTGTGTGTGTGTGCGTGTGTGTAACAGTCAGACTGTAGTGTGTGTGTGTGTGTGTGTGTGTGTGTGTGAGTCAGACTGTAGTGTGTTTCCATGTAACAGTCATACTATAGTGCATTTGTGTGTAACAGACTGTAATGTGTGTGTGTGTGTGTGTAATAGTCAGACTGTAGTGTGTGTGTGTGTGTGTGTAACAGATTGCTGTATTTGCAGCAATCAGTAGTTTGTGTGTGTGTGTACGTATGTGTGTGTGTACGTATTTCCAGCTGGAAATCGGTAATCACTTAAATGTCAACGAATGGAAAATTACCTCTATATCCCTATGGTTCCTTAATTGCTGCTTTATAAATTAATCACTGTATAGCATTATAATTAAATATGATGAAGGCTAAATATCTAGAATACCTGGGTAAAACAAAACAAAACTACATAGGTCTGTTTAATATGAGTGTACTTGTCTTTGAGGATGTTTTGTATGTGTAGTCTATTGACGGTGCTCAGAAAGAAGCAGTGGCACCTGCAGGTGTACCCTGCTCAGACTGACCTGAGATTTGCCCCGCAAACAATTCAGTAAATTATAGGTCTGTGAGTCCCGTTTTTCTGTCTACTAAACCAGCCGTGCCATTATCAGCTTTTTAAAGATTTGAGAAGGCTTAATTTCTCACACATTGGCTATTGGCAATTTGCTTCCTTTGGCTACAAAAAAACAGGATCTGCATTACTATGAAGTAAAGTTCATTTAGATTTAAAATAACTAAGGGGTAATAACTTCTTAAAATGAGTCAAATAACTCTAAACTAATGCCTAAAGGGTGAATCAAAATCTGTCCTTTTTGCTGCCCTGACTATGCTGCCACTCTAGGCCATTGTCTAGTTCTCCTATATGCACACACCGGACCATCATACTGTAGTGTATTTGTGTGTAATAGTCAGACTGTAGTGTGTGAGTAACAGTCATATTGTAGTTTGTGTGTGTGTGTGTGTAACAGTTAGATTGTAGTGTGTTTGCATGTAACAGTCGTACTATAATGATTTTTGTGTGTAACAGTCAGACTTTAATGTGTGTGTGTGTAACAGTCAGATTGTAGTGTGTTTGCATGTAACAGCCAGGCTGTAGTGTGTGTCTAACAGTCATACAGCAGTGTATTTTTGTGTAACAGTCAGACCGTATTGTGTGTGTAACAGTCAGATTGTAGTGTGTATGCGTTTAAAAAGCCAGGCTATAGTGTGTGTCTAACAGTCATTCTACAGTGTACTTGTGTGTGACAGTCAGACTGTAGTGTGTTTGTTTGTAACAGTCATACTGCAGTGTATTTGTGTGTGACAGTCAGACTGTAGTGTGTGTGTGTGTGTGTGTGTAACAGCCAGGCTGTAGTGTGTGTCTGACACTCATACTATAGTGTATTTGTGTGTAACAGTCAGTCTTTATAGTGTGTGTGTGTGTGTGTGTGTGTGTGTGTGTGTGTGTGTAACAGTCAGACTGTAGTGTGTTTGCGTGTAACAGTCATACTGCAGTGTATTTGTGTGTGACAGTCAGACTGTGGTGTGTGTGTGTGTGTGTGTGTGTGCGTGTAACAGCCAGGCTGTAGTGTGTGTCTGACAGTCATACTATAGTGTATTTGTGTGTAACAGTCAGTCTTTATAGTGTGTGTGTGTGTGTGTGTGTGAGTGTGTGACAGACTGTAGTGTGTTTGTGTGTAACAGTCATACTATAGTGTATTTGTGTGTAATAGTCAGAGTGTAGTGCGTGTGAATATGTATGTGTAACAATCAGACTATAGTGTGTGTGTGTGTGTGTAACAGTCAGAATGTACTGTATTTGTTTGTAACAGTCAGACTGTAGTGTGTGTTTGTGTAACAGTTAGATTGTAGTGTGTTTGCATGTAACAGTCGTACTATAGCGATTTTTGTGTGTAACAGTCAGACTTGTGTGTGTGTGTGTGTGTAACAGTCAGATTGTACTGTATTTGTGTGTAACAGTCAGACTGTTGTGTGTGTGTGTGTGTGTGTGTGTGTAACAGTCAGATTGTAGTGTATTTGTGTGTAACAGTCAGACTGTAGTGTGTGTGTGTGTGTGTGTAACAGTTAGATTGTAGTGTGTTTGCATGTAACAGTCGTACTATAGCGATTTTTGTGTGTAACAGTCAGACTTGTGTGTGTGTGTGTGTGTGTGTGTGTAACAGTCAGATTGTAGTGTATTTGTGTGTAACAGTCAGACTGTAGTGTGTGTGTAACATTCAGTTTGTAGTGTGTTTGTGTGTAACAGCTAGTATGTAATGTGTATATCAGTCAGACTGTAGTGTGTTTGCGTGTAACAGTCATACTATTTGTGCAACAGCCAGACTGCAGTGTGTGTGTGTGTGTGTGTGTGTGTGCACGCATGTGTGTGTGCAACAGTCACATTGTGGTGTGATTGTACTTTCAGCTCATTATAAACTAGAGAATGGTCGGCAGGCTCCAGTGAATGATGTAATTAGGAGCTTCTAATGAGGGCAGAGATTAATTAGCCCGTGGAGATCAGCTGAGATGAGGGACGTTTCCGTGGGACCCCGGAGCAGAAACGCAATGCAGAGATTTCTGTCCCTCCATCCATCCATCCATATCTCTCTGCTTTGTCTGTGGCTCATCCGTCTCTCCCATGATACAGCAAACGTGAGGAACATGCTGAAGCCAGTCAGAAACTCTCTCTCTTCTCTGTGTTTGATTTGTACTTCATCTTTCTTGTTTTCTTTTACTCGTCCAGCATTTGACAGTGAGTCACACAATTTGTTTGCTCTCTTTGTCCCTTTGTCTGCTCCAGTGTACAATAGAAATATTTGCTTTCAAAAATATACATGAACTGCTGCTCACCCTCAGATGGTTGCTATGGTGTGCCTTGGGGGTTGCTGGTTGCTCTGTGGTTGTTAGGCGGATGCTAGCCTGCTACTAAGGTGTTATCAGTGGATTATAAGACACTGGTAGGACAGGTCCGGTTAAGTCTACATCCTATGCTGTATTATGTGCTTGTTAACTCATTAACTGCTGTAGTGTATGCCTAAACCTCATCCATATGACATCAGCTCAAACACACACACAATCCGTTCACTACACACACCTATTGAACCTCACAAGCAAACTCTTTCATACAACTTGTTTTCAAAGTATATATTCAAATGAGTTTGATATCATCAACAACATAACGTGAACACAGGTAAATAATCTCATTTCTAATTTCCTTAATTTACATTTATTATAAATTATATTTATAATTGATCGGGCTCCAACAATCAAAGCTATTATATGATACAATATACATGTAATAATAACTAGTTCCTGTTAAATGACATTATTTTGGTTGAATCTGGCTGTCAACTTGAATTGAGGCACATTTTGGCCAATCACAGCTGCACACTGGACGAGATTGTTTGAAAGAAAGTGTGTGTGTGTGTTTATAGCATATAAAACACACACGGATGGTAAGACTGACTCACCGTTTCCAGGCTCACACTCCTCGAGATCTTCATCATCACTCGGACATTCAGCTGACGCTACTAACAGATCGTCAGTATTCTGCAGAGAAAGAGACAGACAGTCAGTACAGTGTCTTTCTTCAATATAATGAATTAAAAATACATCAAACGGCAAGCACATTCACAGAGACAGCTGTCATGTGATGATCCCTCGCACTCTCTGACTGCGGCTCTGTGAATCTCTGTTTTCAGTCCATTAATCAGGTGTCCGTGTGTAAATATATACTGTCATATCTGAACACACAGAGCACTGCAGACTGTCATCTCTGAGCCAAAGCTGCCAGACACAGCGTCTGAAATTATTCTCATCCGTTTCTCATGACATGTCAAACTCATTTCAACATCAGAACATTTCCAGAAAATTAATCTCTCTGAGGAAAACACACAGTGGTGAAACCTCAGCTTTTTTCGCGCCATCAGAGAGATTCTCCAGCAGAACAAAGAGCTTCTGTGACTGACAACACATCCACCTGTCTGTCCATCTGTCCGTCTATCTGTCCGTCTATCTGTCCATCTCTCTGTCTGTCCATCCGTTTGTCTGTCTGTCCATCTGTGTATCTGTCCATCTGTCTGTCTGTCTGTCCATCTATCCATCCATCCATCCATCTGTCTCTCCATCTGTCTATCTGTCCATCTCTCTGTCCATCTGTCTGTTTCTCCATCCACCCCTCTATCGGTTTATTTATAAATCCATCCATCCATCCATCTGTCCATCCATCAATCTGTTCATTTTTCTGTCTGTCCATCCGTTTGTCTGTCTGTCCATCTGTCTATCTGTCCATCTCTGTCTGTTCGTCCATCTGTCTGTCTGTCTGTCCATCCATCCATCCATCCATCCATCCATCCATCCATCCATCCATCCATCCATCCATCCATCCATCCATCCATCCATTCATCCATCTGTCTCTCCATCTGTCTATCTGTCCATCTCTCTGTTTCTCCATCCACCCCTCTATCGGTTTATTTATAAATCCATCCATCCATCTATCTATCTATCTATCTATCTATCTATCTATCTCTCTGTCTATCTGTCCATCTCTGTCTGTCCGTCCATCCATCCATCCATCCATCCATCCATCCATCCATCCATCCATCCATCCGTCTCTCCATCTGTCTATCTGTCCATCTCTCTGTCCATCTGTCTGTTTCTCCATCCATCCCTCTATCGGTTTATTTATAAATCCATCCATCCATCAATCTGTCCATTTTTCTGTCTGTCCATAACCAAAACTCAAAGTATAAAACATTCAGCTAACTGACAAGGCAATGTCATAAAATAACAAACAAAAAACCTGTTCAAAACAACACTGAATACTGATTAGTCCTTTTAATGGTAACTGATCAGAATAACAAATCAGTAAACTAATCTAAGCATAAAAAAAGAAAAAACATTCTGCACTGAAACTCTTCCAAAACGCAATTGTGATGTTAAACACAGTGTACATAAATAAGTGTATAAAGAGAATTAGTAGTCTGCATTAGTTCTGGTCAGCGAATCCCGTCTCTGGCCGTGTGACTGTGAACTGGACGAGGAATTGGTTCTCAGCAGATTTATTTGACGCTCACTCTCTCTGAAACCGCCGCAGGACACAATCCTGTTTTCTTTTAATTAGTTCTGAAAAGCTGCAGACTATTGTACTGAAGCCTGGAGTGTTTCTTCACTTATTTATTTCATAAAGTGATATTTATTAGAGACTACATCATTTGGAGTGGGGCAGATCAAAATCACATTTCAGCTTCGTGTGTTTCTGTAACCCAACATGACATTTCAGTCGTACGGATCCGTTTAATTCGTCCTCTGCCCAGCGAATGCATTAACGCCGCAGACTCGGAAACCGTTCCCGGTGGAAAAGGCTTTTGTTTTTCAGACATTAATGGGCTGCTGTTTTGAATGTTTTGTTGCCATAATCAAATGTCTCTTCTTCCTGTTTGTGAACCATTGAGCTGGATCTGAATGTGCTCTTGGTAGAGGAAGAGGAAAGCTAATAACCACAGGCAAACACCGGCGTGAGATGAGTTATAGGATCCGGTATACAGTCACACGGCTCATGAGAACATTTAAGATGGCCGTAGGTCACTGCTGTACATCTGACATTTCTGGGGGTTATTCTGAGACTGTACACAGACTGTCTGTCATTTAAAGAGCACTGTTTCATCTCCAGAAAGATTCAGACTAAAAAAACGTGCTGCAAACATGTGATCGCTATTGCTTTGTATGCTTTTGAACAAAAATCCAACAAAAATTTAATCATAATAATGCATTCTTAAAGTATAACCTGTTATATCAAGATATACTGTGATATAAATCGCAAATCCTTTGGATGTGGAGTCCAACAAAACCACAATTTTCTTTTTAATCATAAAAATTGCATTTGAATTTTTACTCCAAATC
This sequence comes from Puntigrus tetrazona, assembly GCF_018831695.1. Classification (NCBI taxonomy): domain Eukaryota; kingdom Metazoa; phylum Chordata; class Actinopteri; order Cypriniformes; family Cyprinidae; genus Puntigrus; species Puntigrus tetrazona. Next base: position 4,604,165 of record NC_056705.1, read on the forward strand.
CTGCTGTTGATCATCACATTGACACTCACTAAAAACAAGGTCCTAACACACACACACACACACACACACACCTGCGTGACGCTGTCTCTCATGGTGGGCGAGCGCTGCTTGCGGGTGGTGGTGGTGGCCATGGTGGTGGTGGTCTCCATGATGGTGGTGGACATGTCTGCGAGGGGCGTGGTGGAGGTGGTGTCGGTGCTCATGACCGAGGGCACGTCTCCCACCAGACGGAGGTTACCCTGCACCTGAACGTTGGGGTCGCCCTCGGCCGCCAGCTTCAGCACCTGCAGGCCGTTATAGTACAGCCCCGAGATCTGACCCTGGAAGTTACGGCCCTTCTCTCCACCGCCCACCTTAATGAACGCCTGGCTGTTGAAGATCGTCAGCTGCCGACCTGCGGAGACCCAGAAACACACCCCAGCCGTCAGCGTCCGGTCAGACACCAGACCTCCGCAAACCTCCGGCCCGATAACAGAGCTCAGAAACCAGAGCCGGACCTGAATCACATCAGTGTGCTCATGAAGAAAGAAAAAACTAACTCATTACTATTTTTTAAAGAACCTAAATGAATAACATAAAGAAAGAAAAGCGTGTGTGTATCTTACTGTATATTTTGATATATTTATGTCAAATAGTGTGGTTCGCTGGCATCAGATCACTCGTGTTACCGGCAGTGAGGTTTGCTGAGTATCAGCAGTTTTTCTCTCATTCATGCGCCATCATCATCCTCATCTCCATGGAAACGTCACACGGGCAGAATGACCTTTAGAGGGTTTCAGAGATGAGAGATGGACAGAATGAATAAGATGATGAAGATGGGAAATATTCATAAAGCGGCTGATGATGAAAGACGTACAGGAAGAAAAGGAAAGCGCTTTGTGAGACTGATGGTGTTTGATTCTGTCGGGTTTAATGCTTTAATGTCGCCTCTGATGAAGATGAGGATGGATCGGAGAGGAGATGAAGAGCGCAAACACACACACACACACACACGCTGGGTCCGTCACATATCTCCACCTCAGTGAATGCAATGCGTCTGATTCTCTGATCCTGAGAAATAAATTCACAAATGTTCCTCGCTTCTTCTCCTGCGAGCTTTTTACATCCGATCTCGGTCTGATTGAGCGTCTGACGTCACGAATAAGACATCCTCAAAGAATGAGAACATCCAGCAGTGTGAGCTTCACAGAAACATCAGTGATCTACATCAGTCATTCTGAGCACTGAGAGCCCGAGGACTGCAGGAGAAACACCAAAAAAACCTGCTTAAAAATAATCGTGAAAATAGACAAAGATAAATAAACATGAATAAAGAAAGCAGAAACAAATCAAGTGATAAACAACAGAAGTAAACACACAAATAAACAGTATGAATAAAAAAGGACAAAATAATGAACATTAAAAAATACTGAATCAAAACAAAAACAATTAAATAATTAAAAAGAACAAACGAGCAAACAGAATGTTTTCAGCTAAGACTTCTTCTCTGATCATTTACTCTGCTTCATGTCGTTAAACCTGGATTCTTTAAAAGATGTGGGTGATCTGAACCTCTGGACGCTGAGAGTCTTCTGAGCACATGAGCTTCTTCTCTTTATGAAGACCAATAAACTCAAAGATGAAAGAGCGGTGCTCTGTAATAACAGAGTGAGCGGGTCATCAGTGTGTGTGAGTGTGTGTGTGTGTGTGTGTGTGTGTGAGTGTGTGAGCGTGACACTGATTGTGTGTAAGAGTGTGTGTGTGTGTGTGTGAGTGTGTGAGTGAGCGTGACACTGATTGTGTGTAAGAGTGTGTGTGTGTGTGTGAGTGTGTGAGTGAGCGTGACACTGATTGTGTGTAAGAGTGTGTGTGTGTGAGTGTGAGACTGAGTGTGTGTGTATGTAAGCATTAGAATGTGTGTGTGTGTGTAAGACTGTGTGTGTGAGTGTGTATGTGTGTGTGTGTGTGTGAGTGTGTGAGCGTGACACTGATTGTGTGTAAGAGTGTGTGTGTGTGTGTGTGTGTGTGTGTGTCCGAGTGATGTATCTGTGTGTGTGTGTGTGTGTGTGTGTGTGTGTGTGTGTGTGTGTGTGGGCACACTGCACTGACTAATGCACAAACCTCCCAAATGCAGCTGAGAAGTAATGATACCTTGCCTGTATCTGTATGTGTATGAGTGTGTATCTGTGTGTCTGAGTGATGTATCTGTGTGTGTGTGTGTGTGTGTATCTATGTGTGTATCTGTGTGTGTGAGTGATGTATCTGTGTGTGTGTTTATGTGTGCCAGTGTGTATCTGTGTGTGTTTATGTATGTGTGCCTGTGTATCTTCGTGTGTATGTGTGTGTATGTGTGTCTGTGTGTATCTGTGTGTGTGTCTGTGTGTATCTGTGTGTGTGTATCTGTGTGTGTATGTGTGTGTGTGCCTGTGTATCTTTGTGTGTGTGTGTGTATGTGTGCCTGTGTGTATGTGTCTGTGCATGTCTGTGTATCTGTGTGTGTCTGTGTATGATTGTGTGTGTGTGCCTGTGTGAGTCTTTGTGTGTGTGTATGTGTGCCAGTGTATCTTTGTGTGTGTGTGTGTGTATGTATGCCTGTGTGTATCTTTGTGTGTGTGTGTGTGTATGTGTGCCTGTGCATCATTGTGTGTATGTGCATATGTGCCTGTGTGTGTGTGCCTGTGTGAATCTTTGGGTGTGTGTATGTATGCGTGCCTGTGTGTGTGTGTGTGTGTGTGTGTGTGTGTGTGTGTGTGTGTGTGTATCTGTCAATGTGTGTGTGTGTGTGTGAGAGAGAGAGAGAGAGAGAGAGGGAGGTGTTCTCCTCTGATCTGGAGTGGGTGTTTGATCTGGTGACCCGTGTCCTTCACCAGAAGGCATGAAGGTTGAGATACTGTTCTGGTAAGAAACTTTCCTCAGCTCACGTGCTTCTGCTTCTTCTGAAATATTAAATCCTCAACAACATGCGAGTGGTTGCCGGGGTCTCTGATTGTTGCTATGGAGGTTTGTAAGGCATCATTATACAGTTCTGGGTGGTTGCCAGGTAAAGTCAATCCTCAAAACATCTATACCATGTAAAATGTACATAGGATGTCTATGTTAATGATGCACTGAGTAAAGTAATTAAAGTTTTCACTTAACTAAAACAGAAAATAACCCTTGTTTATTAATCAATGAATTATTTAAATGAACATTTGCAGACGAGGTTTTTATATCCACTTTTAAGAGTATATTAATTTGTTGTTGAGATACAAACTTTTAAATGCCAGCTCTAATAAACATTAGTTTTCATGACTTATTCAGACATGTATTAAATATTGAAAAACAGGTTCAGTTAAATACAATGAATATGTAATATAGTGCACATATCGCTGGAAAGAAGCTGATGATGTATTTTACGGTGACTGAACGTCTTGGGCGTGACATTATCGATCTCAAGCTGTAGTCCTGTGACTGAATCACTGCTTGATGAGTCTATCGTTTCTGACCGAGTTCTTCTGTTTCTGCTATAACTAGTAAAAAAGAGGAGGAGATGACCGCTTTAAAGAACCACATCACATGTACTGTTTGAATGTAGTGATAAAACTGACAGAATGTTTTAAAGGTGAATCAAAGGTAACAAAACTAAATCATGTTCAGTCACTGTCTGGTTATGAATCGCCGGAAAGACGTCGTCGTGTGTGTGTGTGTGTGTGATCTGCGATGGACTCTCATTAACACCATCAGCTCGGTCGGGATGAAGACCGAGTCCGGAGAGAAGCTCACGTGTTTCTGCAGGAGTCTGAAGGAAACCCACGAGCTTTTCTCCCAGCTTCGGCGCCGTCTAATAGAAAAGCCTGCGTTTCTTCTCTCTGGAGTCATTTAAAAGTGAGAAAGTGTTCAAACAGAGCCCGAGCGCAGTGATTTAGTAGCGTTTCTGCTGTAAAACAAATGTGTTCTGCGCTCGCTTTTCCCCGCTGAGGTCTTTCTTCAGAAACCGAAATAAACAGCACAAAAGAAATCAATGCGCTGCGGTTATTTGTAATCTCCGACGGCGTCTCTCTCCAATAAAACACAGGGAGACGGAGGAGCGTCGGATACAGGAGGAGGGGAAATGATGGAAAGTCATAGGGGACGTTTAGAGCGTGATGAACGCCAGCGAAAGGACGAGGGAGAAAAACCCAGGCTCTGCTGGAATTGAGCTGTTAAACCCTTTTTTTCCTCTTCATTGAGCTGTGGAGGTGCTGCCATCCTGAATTTATAACACTGACACCATCGGCGCTCCAGAATGTTCTGTCTGATCTAACTCAACGTCAGCTCTCACACACTCTCCGGCCTCTTCCTCGTGAATCCTGGAGCACTGTGACGGACCCGGTGCAGTCTGGACTATCCTGAGACCCTCTCCCTTTTTAAAACAAGACACTGCAGACGAATAGAGTAAAAAACAAAACAAAGAGTTTTTTGTGCTTAGGTTTTAGCACATATTGGCCGGTTTCACTAAGCCAGGATCAGGCCCTAGTTCAATTAGGAGATTTAAGTACGTTTTATTAAGGTGCTTTAGAAAGAAAAAAAAACATTACTGGTGTGCATCTTGAGACAAAACAAAGGCACTGATATATTTTAAGATCGATCAGTGCAGGTTTCCTTCAGCTGAGGAAGCTCAGATTTACACTTTTTTAAAACGATGGATTGTTATTCAGATATAAAGAGGCAAAAAGATACTAATTGTAAACTAAAAAGAAAACCCCGAAACGTTTCGTCTGTAGCGTTTTGCCTTAACTGAACATTTTCCTGCATGATTATGGGGACTGGAAAAATGTGCTCATCTACTTCTTTGGAATAACGTGACCGATGGAGTTTATAGTCCAAACTGCACTCGCGGGTAAACACAAGACGCTTCACACAGAAACACAGACGTGTGGATGTTAAAGGGACCGTATTCTCTACACAGCGTTCACTCATGAAGTGTTCAGTACGGGTTAGTTTGCTTTCTGTTTAGACGGTTTGAGTAATTCTTCATCGGATCAGCGTTCATCGGGTTATGTGAGTTTAGAAACAAGTTTATGACTGAGGGCTTCAACTTAATCTAATCCAATGAAAACGAAATCCTGCCGTCTGAAGAGGAGAAGAGCGGCGGCCCTCAGGGTTTAGGATAACGGTTGGTTAAATTCTGCTTGTTTTGTTGACGTCGGTTAATCCTCAAACTCCTTTAACCCTTTGAGTTGACAGGCTGTCCTCTCTCTGACATCCTTTACAGAAACATCTACGGAGAGTCCAGCTAAACAAGTCTCTGGCCTCGTTTTCAGATCAATACAAACGAAAGGCGTTTCATTTGCAGTTTTATCAATGGAAACGTCAGTTTTATATTTCCTCATCAAACTTTTGCCCACACTGCAGAAAGTGAAAGATCTTTCTTCTTGTTTTTCAGCACAAACATCAAAGTGTTAAATCAAGATACATTTACTGAGGATCTAAAGTGGCAGAAGATAAGGCGTCTTATTTTCTGAGAAACTGATCAAAATTAAAAACAAACATCTGACAACGGTGTCAAAAATACACAGGTCTTCCCTTTGAATTAAGTTTATTTTCTAGCTCATTTGAACAGTTTCTGAGAAAACAAGAAGTCTGTCGTTTAGCATCTGAAGAAAATGTGTCTTGAATCACCGATTAGAGGCTTCTATGATTCACGATTGATTTCTGATGTTTATTTGCTGCTGTAACTAGTAGTAAAGACGAAGAGATTATCAGCGGTCACTGTTTGAATTCACGAGATGAGACTTTGTTTCAAAATATAAAGATTACTGGCGCTCTACAAATAACGTTTTGTGAAGGTCTGCAAAACAGCACACTAAAAAAACTGGAAAGGCTTCTTGATTTAAACATGTTTGTGCTGGAAAGCTAGACAAAAACACAGAGGAAGAACATGACTTCCTGCTGTTAATTAGACGTGTGACGTCAGAAGGCTGAAGATGTTTAATGCTTCAAATCGCTCGCGTCTTGTATTTTTCATTTTAAGCCGATTCTTGCATCAAAATCCTACGAAATACCCACGCGTGCAACAGAAAGACGTGCTGACTGATCAAAGCTAAAAGATCCACATAACGCCCGGCTGTACCTCGGAGGAACAGGAAACCGATGCGAGAGAGCTAGTTAAGACCTTCTGGACTCAAAGGGTTAAAGTTGGAGTCAATTTAGATCGACGAGAGCCGAGATGAAACAGAGGCACTGAAATAGAGTCCCTTTAACTGTGGAGTTTAGATCGTTTGAACTGTTGTGAACCAGCTTCTGCTCGATAGGACGCTTCACAACAGTCAACGGCAGTGCGTGTTGTTGGGAGGTTAAGGGAGGGTTATGTGGGGGTTATTGGTAAGGTTAATACTCTGGAGAAGCGCAGTCCCCTCGTCAGAGTTCACAATGACTGACGCACACTTCTTTAAACTACCAATGAAGAGCAGTGAGACACTGCACATGTGGTTTTCTGCTGTTGTTCTAAGTGCTCGTGGTTTGGCCTGCGCTTCATCCAGAGATGTGTTTAGCGTGATTAGACAGAGCGTTCGTTAGTGGGGTTTGGTGCTGTTTAATTACCTTTGTCGAGTAGCCACTCGTCAACTACCCGACCGAGTCGGTACGGGATTCTTTGCCTAGCAATAGCCAGCCGATCACTATCAAAGCTCCCTTTGAAGAACAAACAAATTCAACAGGTTACAATCTGGAAGGTCAAAGGTTAAAGATTAGAGGTTAGAGAGAACGCCTTTAAAGTCAGATTTAACACCCTCAAGGCTTTAAACATGGTTTGGAGGTTAGAAAGTCAAGCAAGCTCTGGTTACCATGTGTTTTAAACATGAGTTAAGCATATTTATGAGTCATTTTAGAGGTTGAATGTTACTTCTGGATAATTACAGTGCATTAAAGTGTCTTGGTGAACGTGGCAAAGCAACCATTAAAAATGCATAAGAACATTTCCATATCAGCATAGAGAATCGACAAACAGTCCTGCAGAACATCAAACAGTGAGACTCCAGGAAGACGTTTTCTGTGAGGGGTCAAGCGATCAAACATTCACGGCATCGCATCCGACCCGTTTCGCTCGGCACGCATCGAGAGACGGACGCCTCCCGCGTCGCTCGTTGGTGTCGTAGTCAAATCAAACTTGTCAGTTCTTTAATTAGCCGCGGCAATCTTTCCTCTCCGTCTTTAATGAAGTCACTCGTAGCAGAGCGACCGCCTCTTAATTGCTCCTGCAGCTCGACTGCAAATGATCTAATCAAAATCCCCGCATGCATCCCTTCCCACAATCCCCGTCAGCATCCGCTTACAGCACCTCGGCTTTGTTAGCCAGATCGAATAATCCTGGGCGGTGTGTAAATACACGGAGCATTTAGGAAAGGATCCGTCAGCTGGTTCTGCTTCAGCATCACGACTCGTCTCAGTCCTCCGACACACACACACACACACACAGCATGATCACGTGTGTGTGTGTGTGTGTGTGTGAGTTTACAGGCTCCGGATCAGGTGGTTCCTTTCAGGGGTGTAAAATATTTTTACTCGATTATTGAACATAAATCTGTCAGTCAGTTCTTCACTCAGCTGTAATTGTAGTTTTACTCCTCTTTATATTCTGAAGGGTTTTACTGAAGATTATGTTCATATGTCATTCACACTGGTTTATGGCATTTTATTATTCAAAATGTGATTTTTTTTCCTCTGTTGTGTTTCTTTCGTAGATTGATAGAGAGAGAAAGTCTAAATCCAAACAAAAATCAAGAATTATGAACCTGACTTCATCCTTCAAAATGAATGCTTGTAGTTGCATTTTTAGCCATACATTTCAGAAAACCTCATACAGTATAATACAGAATGTACTGTGATTAATAAAATCTGGACGCATGATGAAGGTGATGTATTAAAGGTTGTAACACCTAGACACATAAAGCTGTGCTTCACTTTCACTCAGGTCTGTTTTTGGTGATATCCAGCACGTGTTCATGTTAGAGAGCATTGAGAAGATTCTCTCTCTGTCATTTATATTAAGCGGCTCAATTTTACACCCCTGGTTTCTGTAGTGTTTGTGAGGCAGAAACAGCCTCACAGCGTTTCAATGAAACACATCAGATGGCATTTTATTCTCTCGTTTCACAAGAGTCTTATCTTGGAAAATGAAATCTTTCATTTTGTGCGGAAGAAACACTTTGCTCTTTATCTGTGTTGTCGTTTCAAAGGCAACCGCTCATTTTTTGCGTCACTGGAAATATAGGTCTGTGAGGATGATGTGATGAAGACAGATCTCACACACACACACACACACACACACACACACACACACACACACACACACACACACACACACACACACACACACACACACACACACACACACACACACACACACACACACACACACACACACACACACACACACACACACACACACACACACACACACACACACACACACACACACACACACACACTCACACACACACACACACACACACACTCACACACACACACACACACACACACACACACACACACACACACACACACACACACACACACACACACACACACACACACACACACACACACACACACACACACACACACACACACACACACACACACACACACACACACTCACACACACACACACACACACACACACACACACACACACACACACACACACACACACACACACACACACACACACACACACACACACACACACACACACACACACACACAGACACACACACACTCACACACACACACACACACACACACACTCACACACACACACACACACACACACACACACACACACACACACACACACACACACACACACACACACACACACACACACACACACACACACACACACACACACTCACACACACACACACACACACACACACACACACACTCACACACTCACACACACACACACACACACACACACACACACACACACACACACACACACACACACACACTCACACACTCACACTCCTGACTGTATCTGTCAAATCAAAGGCAGCTACATCTAAACCTTGTGACAAATGATCTTTTCTTACATTTTTGACCTTTTCTTTTTATTAATTGTCTTATGTACTGTACAGCTAACAATAATTCTAGCCTATTTTAACTATTCTTAATTTTAACTCATTTTTAATTTCATTTCCTGGCTGAAAGTCACACCTCGAGGTAATATTTCCTGAAGGACGTATTATAGGATCATTTGCTTCTTATCAGTTCACTGTATCGTAAAAGCATGTAAATGCAATAAATAAACAAAGAAACAAATTAATTAAATATCGTTTAAAAATGACAAATAAAAGTTAAACAACTTACACGTTTAAGGCAATAATTATAATACCGTTATAAATGCCTTAAATTAAAATACTTCACACGCAGATAAAAGGCCCCGCTGTGAGCAGGTTCACGTCACGACAGGATTCCTTCAGACGGGACGAGCACGTTCTGTTTCTGTGGACGCTGTGTGTTTAGCTGATCTTCTCACACTGTGTGATTAAGACATGATCAAGAGTAAACCACAGCAAACCTCAGTGACCTTCAGCACTTATCAACCCGCTCCTGTTAAATACAGCCTGTTACCATGACAACGACTGGGATCAGTCCCAGACGGACCGGACCTGCAGGAGGCGCCATCCTACCCACAATTCCACTGCAGACTCCCTCTGAGCTAACTGGGTCACTGGATATTTATATTTCTCCAGTCCACACTGCTGCTGCTGCTCACGTCATTATCACACACACACACACACACACACACACACACTCGCAGTATACACACACACACACTCACACTCTCAGTATACACACACACACACACTCTCAGTACACACACACTCAGTACACACACACTCTCAGTACACACACACACACACACACACACTCACTCGCAGTATACACACACACACACACACACACACACACACTCAGAGTACACACACACACACACTCACTCGCAGTATACACACACACACACACACACACACTCACAGTTTACACACTCGCAGTATACACACTCACTCACTCACACTCACAGTACACACACACACACACACACACACACACACACACACACACACACACACACACACACACACACAGTAGTACACACACACACACACACACACACACACTCACAGTACACACACACACACACACACACACACACACACACACTCACAGTATACACACACACACACACACACTTATTACATCAGCAGCTCCTCATAGTAGACATCAGAAATAAAATTGTACCTTGCATTCCAAGAGCAAAATGACATAAAACCTGTTACACTGAAAAAAAAAAATAATAATAATAACCATAATAATTATCAGCTATTAATTTAGTTTGTTTAATAGTTTAAAAAAGAAGAGGAAACAAATCCAATTCAAGAGAAAAATTATATTATTTACTAAATATGCCTATTTTTATTATTACATTTAAATAAATAAATAAATAAATATATAAACAAATAAATACACTGAAAAAGTCATTTTTATTTTCCATTAAATGTATATTCATTTAACATTTTATTGAAGTAATTTCTTGCTGTGTGAGTTTAATGTGAATACTGATCCACTGGAATCAAATATGGAGTTTTTTTAATAAAAATCATATATTTATAAAAAGATTTCAATAAAAAGTTAATAACAATCACAATTAAATAAATATAAACAAATTAAATAATTTGATTAAATAAAAATATTTTTTTAAAAGTAAGATAAGATAGTAAGATACAACTTCAAAGTAAATAAATATAAACTGATGTTGTGGAAAGTAAACAGATAAATAAATGAACGTTGACACTGAAAGCTTTCGGGCAGGAGAGTCCATGAACAAAACAGGTCTGCTGCGACGTCCTGAATCTTTATCACTGCTTCTGATGGTGATTTAACACAGAAAACGCCTTCCTCGGAGAGAGACAGAGAGACACGTGTCTGTCTGTCCTGACCATGATCCCGTGTGTGTGTGTGTGTGTGTGTGTGTGTGTGTCTCACCTGAAGGGAAGCGCTCCAGCACGGGCAGGTTGTCCACCTGTAGTGTGGCGTTCCCGCCGCTCCGTGTGAATCTGACCACGTGATACTTCCCATCGCTGACCATCACGCCGCTCTCCTCGATGATGATGTCGTCCGTCCCCACGTTAAAGATCACGCCGACCCTCCCGCGCTCCTGACACACACACACACACACACACACACACACACACACAGAGACATGGTCAGCGGCGAGAACTGCAAAGGTCAACTCATTTCTACCAGACACACTGAAATCCAGGCAGTCGCTCCTAACGGATTCTGACATTCTGTTCCCTCATCATTCACTCTGATTCACAGCTGATTCATCTGCTACCGGTCGGCTAGACACACACACACACACACACACTAACCCTAACCTCCTCTAAACCCACATCCATATCTATACAGTCAATAGAAATGACATACAATTATGAACAGTAAGCCTGCCTAAAGATGCGTTTGAAATGGAAAGAGAGTCACGGTTACGAATATCTTGTGGAAGTAAATTGCAGAGATAAGGAGCAGCATAGCGAAAGAGAACCCGTGGAAACAAGACGTGTATGAGGAAGAACTGAAGATAATGTAAAGGATGATCTAAGAGTTTGAGAGGGAGTGCATGTTCAGAGTAAGTCAGATAAGTAAGAAAGGGCCTAGTTATGCAATGCTTTATAAACAAGAAACAACATTTTAAATTCAAAACAGTGTTTAAGGTGCAGAACAGGAGATATGTTCTCCATTAGCAGGAGTTCTAGTTATTATTTGTGATTACACAACTATTCATATACATAGAAAATTACTTGTATTCAACAATATATATATATATTTTGTACCAACAAGAAGGATTTCTGTTCAACTACTGTTAAGTTTAAGAAAGCTTTAAGAAACTTCAGATGAACAGAATGAGAAGATGGAGGTTTAGAGGTAGGTTTTGAAGCAGATAGAGCTGGGTGTCATCGGCGTAACAATGAACATCTATACCATATTCCCTAAAAATGTTTCAGAGGGGCCCTGAATATATGATAAATATTAAAGGGCCCAGAACTGAACCCTGTGGGACACCTGTAGTAATATAAACTGACCTAAACATGACCTGAAAGGTAGGATGTGAACCAGGCCAGAGAAGTCCATACAATTCCAATAGACTGCAGTTCATCTAATAGAATTGTTACAGGAAATGGAAAACCTGATTGGGATCGTTCATATAGATTATTCACTGAAAGAGGATCGTGTACCTGAACCGCAACAACATTTCACAGGATTTAAGACAGAAATAAAATAAACATTTTAAATAAATAATAAAATAAGCAATTGATCTTCAAGAGGCAGAAGAGAAGAGTTGCTGTGATGGCTGTATCAGCTACTGCCCGCCGTCAGATGATAACCGTCTTGAGATGCTTGATCTCAGAAACCAACCTCAAGCTGTCTCTGTCTGGCACGTGTCAAATGATTATAACGTTGAATGCGAGGTACAACTTAGAGCTGCACGATTAATTGTTAAAAGATTGCAATCTCGATTCAAACCCCCACACAATCAGATTTAAAAAATTAGATTTTTCCTCTGTGTATTAAACCTAAGAAAAAATATATTAGCAGAACATTGAAATCTGTGTTCATGCTGCAGACAGTTAGCATCTTTAGGTAAGAAGCTTTTATTATAGTATCATTCATATGATCACAGAAATACAGAGTTTAAAGTTTATCGTTCACTTGTAGAAACTGATGTCTAGCGATCGGCATTGAGCAAGTCATTTTTTGAAAGTAACTGGTGCTTCAAATAACGTTTGCGTCGACTGCATCATTTCTCCAGTAGGTGGAGACAAGTGAATGTTAAAAATGTGTTTGTCATTGACTCCTTCTTTTAAGAGATTGGTTCAAGAACACAGATTCATCCAGTAATGAAATTACTCATTATTAAAACAAAAACACGGACATTTAGGTGAGAAGGTGAGATAATTACACTCACAGGCCACTTTACTAGGTACACCTCACTAGTAGCGGGTTGGACTCGTTTTTGCCTTCAGAACTGCCTTAATCCTTCGTTGCATGGATTCAACAAGGTACTGGAAACATTCCTCAGAGATTTTGGTCCATATTGACATGATAGCATCACGCTGTTGCTGCACATCCATGATGTGAATGAATCTCCCGTTCCACCACATCCTAAAGATTGAGATCTGGTGACTGTGGAGGCCGTTTGAGTACAGTGAACTCACTGTCATGTTCAAGAAACCAGTCTGAGATGATTATCCTGCTGGGAGTGGCCATCAGAAGATAGTACACTGTGGTCATAAAGGATGGATGTGGTCAGCAATAATACTCAGGTAGGCTGTGGCATTGACATGATGCTCAGTTGGTACTATTGGGCCTAAAGTGTGCCAAGAAAATATCCCCCACACCATTACACCACCACCAACCTGCTGCTGTGGCCAATGTACCTCAATGTTGGACGTGTTGTGCGTTCAGAGATGCTCCTCTTGCTACATCGGTTGTAACGAGTGGTTATTGGAGTTACTGTTGTCTTTCTATCAGCTCGAACCAATCTGGCCGTTCTCCTCTGACCTCTGGCATCAACAAGGCATTTGCGCCACAGAATTGCCGCTCACTGGATAGTTTCTCTTTTTCTGACCATTCTCTGTAAACCCTAGAGATGGTTGTGCGTGAAAATCCCAGTAGATCAGCAGTTTCTGAAATACTTAGACCAGCCTGTCTGGCACCAACAACCATGCCACGCTCAAAGTTCACGTTCACTTGAATCACCTTTCATTCCCGTTCTGATGCTCGGTTTGAACTGCAGCAGATCGTCTTGACCATGTCTACATGCCATTGCCCTGATGCCATGTGATTGGCTGATTAGAAGAACGAACATTGAACAGGTGTACCTAATAAAGTGGCCGGTGAGTGTATATATTATATATCATTGAAAAAAAAAGTATATATATATAAACAGTATTCTTTGTTCTGGACAGCTGACAGACTGTAAATGTGCATCGGTTTTTACACAACGATACTCTGCATCATCTGGATCATCATGCCAAGATGGATGTTCAGACAAACACATGTTTACTGTCACTGAGAGAGCAACAAACACACAGCGGTGCTGACAGCAAACTGACAGAGCACTGAACAGAAAATAAATAATGCAAATGCTGGAGGAACTGCTGCCAAAACAAGCACACGTTCAAGAAGAAACAAGCCATCAGTGTTCTGAATCCATACAGAGACCGGATCAACATCTAACGCCGCTCAAAGTCACACGCCATAGTGTTTGCCAAATGATCAAACCTGCAACGCTCGTATAACGTTTCTTCAACATTCCTTGAACATTTAGAGAACATTCAGGAAAAAAGGGTTGGGACGTGTTTATGTGATTGTGTAAAAGTGTGAAAGAGTGTGTGTGTGTGTGTGTGTGAGTGTGACTGTGAGAGGAAAGAGGAAGTGGATGTGAGTGATTTGTGTGTGTGTGTGTGTGTGTGTGTGTGTGTGTGTGTGTGTGTGTGTGAATTAATGGAGCTTCTTCCCCGAAGTGCTGAGCGTAGCGTTTGTGTTATGTCATGCTGTCCTGTGATGAAACTCATTTATTTATACAACAATCAAGAATTCATACACAGCAAACACACCAGCAGACAGATATATGTGTGTGATGAGTGTGTGTCCATGAACACGCTCCAAAAATCACGTGTCTCCGTGCTGCTTCATTCAAACTAAATCCTTCCAGTAGAAACACTCACCTGGAAACAAACACATCCGGTGTTCAGAGCAGATTTCAGAGGAGTCCCATTACAAACATGAAAAACATCCAACAATTGAACACAAAAATAACCCTATTTATAATAATAATAATAATAATAATAAGCCTGACCCCACTGGCAAAGATTCTGCCATTTTATGCATAAACTTCATTTTGACGGGTTCCTTATTTCTTGTTATTTTGTATTTCAAGTAAATATGTCTTGATTTAAACACACTCACACTCAGACAGTCACACACACACACACACACACACTGTCTCTAACACACACACACACACACACACAAACACAGGAAACAGGCATTTTTACTTTCTCTAAAAAACTCATTCTGTATGATTTAAAAGCTTTTGTACCCATGAGACCTCAGTATAGGTCCCCAGCGTGACACATGAGTCTGTGTGTATTCGGGTTTAATCCCCACAAGTATATATAAACCACACACACACACACACACACACACACAGACAGACGACGCGTGTGATTGTGTTTGTGTTAATGCAGCACCCCGCTCTCTCTGACAGAAACAAATGCATCGACGGCGAGAGAGAGACGTGAACGCACAGACATCAAAGAGTCTTTTGAAGGTGAATCTGAATCTTACTTTAGTCAATTAAAGCAGAAAAACACATGCTAAATGACATCTGAGGACTGCGGCTGATGTTCTGAGATGCGTCTGGAGGATTCTCTTAAACTCTACACACTCTAACAGATAAAGTCTAAAACCCCTGTGACGTGAAGCTCGGTCATTACTCATCGTGATTAAACACGCCGCTTTTCTGTTCGTTCTGTAGAGTAATAACTCACTGCTCTCCAAGTCAAACTGAGCAGCGGAGGACCGAACGAGAACCGTGTCTGAAGGTCAGAGGTCAGAGATTTAATGCAGACTCACCGCAGGGAAAACACACTAGTGTGTGTGTGTGTGTGTGTGTGTGTGTGCATTACATTAGTCACAGTACATCTCAATTTCTTGATTTCTAAACACTTAATTTGCAGCAATTGCTTTTAATTGCACAGACACTGAGCTGGATGACATCACTGAATCAATAATGAAATTTAACTGAAAATAGAGTGTTTAATCTCATCCTTTTATGTTACTGACACACTTTTCCTCTGTTGAATACTGTAAAGCTGCTTGGACATGATCTGTATTGTTAAAAGTGCTAGATAAATAAAGGCAACTTGACTTGACTTATCTCAGATAATAAAAAAACACACCTTCTACTGTGGAAAGCCACACGGCCTGTGTGTGTGTGTGTGTGTGTGTGTGTGTGTGTGTGTGTGTGTGTGTGTGAGCATGCTCAGTGTGTTCTGGCTGTTCATCTCTTTCTCCGCCGGTGGTTGAAATGCGACACATGCTGCAGCAGCTGCTCTGATGTTTTATAAATGTGTCTGATCCGCTACCTGAACGTTAGCTAACACACTGACGGGAGAGTGAGTGTGTGTGTGTGTGTGTGTGTGTGTGTGAGAGTGAGTGAGTGAGTGAGTTGCTCTGTTAATTCTTCATCATCAGTTAGGAACCTAGGTGTGCTGTTTGACAGCAATCTTTCCTTTGAAAATCATGTTTCTAGCATCTGTAAAACTGCGTTTTTCCATCTTAAAAATATATCTAAATTACGACCTATGCTTTCAACCTCTAATGCAGAAATATTAATTCATGCGTTTATGACCTCAAGGTTAGATTATTGTAATGCTTTATTGGGTGGTTGTTCTGCACGCTTGATAAACAAACTTCAGCTAGTCCAAAACGCAGCAGCCAGAGTCCTTACTAGAACTAGGAAGTATGATCATATTAGCCCGGTTCTGTCAACACTGCACTGGCTCCCTATCAAACATCGAATAGATTTTAAAATCTTATTAATTACCTATAAAGCCCTGAATGGTTTAGCTCCTCAATACTTGAGCGAGCTCTTATCACATTATAGTCCTGCCCGTCCGCTGCGTTCTCAAAACTCTGGCCATTTGATAATACCTAGAATATCAAAATCAACTGCGGGCGTCAGATCATTTTCCTATCTAGCACCTAAACTCTGGAACAATCTCCCTAACTCTGTTCAGGAGGCAGACACACTCTGCCAGTTTAAATCTAGATTAAAGACACATCTTTTTAACTTAGCCTACACATAACACACCAACACACCTTTTATTATTCAAATCCGTTAAAGGATTTTAGGCTGCATTACTTAGATTTACTGGAACCGGGAACACTACTCCTAAAATACGATGTACTTGTGACATCATAATAAGAGTGGCATCCACGCTAATATTATAAAGTTTCATATCTAAATCTGATGGTGGATCAGCTCCAAGAGATGGCCTTCGTTGAAGACTAGAACACCTAGATGAGCCACGTGGACTGATCACCAGAACCACACACACACACACACACACACACACACTAAGTCATTTACACTATCTGACACAGCTGCGTTTAACATTGAACAGGAAGTTAAGTGCTGGTCGTCCGGTCAGAGGAGAATTGACCCCAACTGAGTCTGGTTTCTCCCAAGGTTTTTTTTTTCTTCATTCTGTATGGATGGGGTTTTGGTTCCTCTGTCTTCTTTGTTGAGGACACTTAACTTCTAGTGATTATCATTGAATTGATTACAGAGACGTCTCTGCATTTAATAACAAAAAAGTGTTTAATCTTGTCATCACTTCCTTCTTCTATTCAGTACTTTTCAGTGCTTTGATTCAATGTATATTGTTAAAAGCACTGTATAAATAAAAGTGAAAGATTGATTCATTGTGCGCATTGTTCATTTCATTGGCAAATAATTTTTGTCATAATTTGAATCAAACGAAAATGAGACGATAACAAACAAAAAGTTATTTTAAATCCCAAAAACTATAACAACGTCTCATTTTTAGTAGTTGATGAAAATGTCAACAGATCTTTGTTATAGTTTTTAGGAGTAAGATTTATTCAGAACTAATCCACTGCGTGGTTCGTAGGTGAGATGCGTATCTTCCATTCAATCATATCATCCTCGTGAACTATCTGCAGGACACAAGCTAACATACACTTGATGCACGTCTCATGAAACCTTCAAAAAGAGAAGTCTGACGATGCAAGAGAGAACTCCGTTTAGTCAGGTTTCTGAGCGCAGTAGAGAGAACATGTATCATGTGTCTGTGAATTCATTTTAAAGGGATAGAAATGAAAGTAAAATCCCTCACTGCTACTGACTGAATCAGTCCTAGAGATTCATCTAAATGTATTCACATAAATAAATATACGTCTGCTTGAAATAATGAATAATATGGTAAATAAGTTGTTATAAAGAATGCATAACTATATAACAATTAATAATTGTGTTTTGAGAGGTGGTTATATGTAACAGAATGTTGTGTGTCACCATTGTCTATCAGGATAAAACCGTCATGTCAAACATAATGAGTTTGGACAT
>NC_056705.1:4624830-4629830 GCF_018831695.1 Puntigrus tetrazona
ACGAGACACAAAAGAGCAGGCTCCCATCAGATCTACGCTTCACACCTGCTCTCAGTCTGGATCTTATTAGGAGTCACTGTGACTTTTCAAAGAAAGACATGATCCTGGATCAACATTACTGTCCAGAAATATAGACTTATCCCAATCCCTATCCCTAAACTAACACAACCAGAACTGATTCTTAAAAGCAGTGGGAAATGATTTCGGATTAAAGTGTGTGTGTGTGAGTGTGTGTGAGAGAGAGTGTGTGTGTGTGAGTGTGTGTGAGTGTGTGTGTGAGAGAGTGTGTGTGTGAGTGTGTGTGAGTGTGTGTGTGAGAGAGTGTGTGTGTGAGTGTGTGTGTGTGTGTGTGTGTGTGTGTGTGTGTGTGTGTGTGTGTGTGTGTGTGTGTGTGTGTGTGTGTGTGTGTGTGTGTGAGTGTGTGTGTGTGTGTGTGTGTGTGTGTGTGTGTGTGTGTGTGTGTGTGTGTGTGTGTGTGTGTGTGTGTGTGTGTGTGTGTGTGTGTGTGTGTGTGAGTGTGTGTGTGTGTGTGTGTGTGTGTGTGTGTGTGTGTGTGTGTGTGAGTGTGAGTGTGTGTGTGTGTGTGTGTGTGTGTGTGTGAGTGTGTGTGTGTGTGAGTGTGTGTGTGTGTGTGTGTGTGTGTGTGAGTGTGTGTGTGTGTGTGTGTGTGTGTGTGTGTGTGTGTGTGTGTGAGTGTGTGTGTGTGTGTGTGTGTGTCAGTCACTATCTAATTAACATGATGTTGCAATTTATTTATTAAATTTAATTTGGCTGTGAAAATATTCCATAAAAATGATTTAAAGCTCTTATTGTGCTAAATGAGAAAAGTATAAAGAAGACATCAAATAATAGCTTATATAAATAGCTTAAATAAATATTTAATTTAATTAAACATGCAATTTAATTTAGCATCTCAGTGTTTTTGTTCATATATTTTTTTGTTTAGTTGCAGACCGTCTGAAAATACCTTTAACACGACAGGAAGTAAGTCATACAGGTTTGAACAACATGAGGGCGAGTAAATGAAAGATTTACAATTTTGGAGTTGACTATTCCTTTAATGTTTTTACTCTTATCCTTTACTAAAATGATACTCTAAATAAGAAACTAGAACTGCAGTAGACACCGTCGAAGCTCTTACTTTATAAAAATAAAAAAAAAAACAAAAAAACACAACACATGCACAACTCTGTAACTCTCGCGTCTTCATTTTAAAAACATGACCCTGGCACTGATTCACTGTACCCTTATCTCACAGATAACCTGCATATTTATTCATATATATATATATATATATATATACACCCCAGGCCTTTGAATGCTTGAATCTGATTGGCTGATGAACATTCAAAGGTGTGTCATTTTCAGGGAGCCGCACAACAGACGCAGACCTAGCCACATTTCTGTTCCAGATCACTTCTCCAAATGATTTCTATTATCTTAAAGGTCTCACAACAGCAAAATAACCACAACCCACAACAACCCTGGCCTAAAAACTAATAAATAGAATAATCAATATGATAAAAACAATGTTTTACCACAAAATGATGTTCTATTATGAGCAAAAAGCATATATATATATATATATATATACAGTATATGCTGTATAGTAGAAATGTGCTGCCTGGAATAGTTACAGTCAGAGTTTATGACACAGGTTGAACCAAGAAGCACATACTGACAAAATATAAGAGGACTTTTGTAGAAATGTAGCAAATCACTGACTGAAACACCACACACACTGATACCATTAAACTCTACACACACACACTTTCACTGAGAGTGTGTGTATCTGTCAGACACACATAAACACTTGAACCATGTCCTTATTAAAACACTCAACATAGACAGCAAGATGTGTGTGTGTGTGTGTGTGTGTGTGTGTGTGTGTGTGTGATGAGAGGAGCTCTCGTTTGACACTGAAGTCCACTGGCTCACAGCAGCCAATTAAAGCAGTGGCTCTGATTGGCTGTGTGTCTGATTGGCTCTGTCATGTGACAGTGAGGCAGATGCTCTGAGATCCAAGATGGCCGCCAGCCTCGTGCAGTTTCACTGCCGTAACGTCTGCAGCACAGAAGAAGAGTAATTGGGCTCTGCTGAGATTTACAGCCAATCAATCCAGCTCTGAATCTCTGAATCCAGCAAACACACTCTTCAGTCTCCAGAAATGTAAAACACGCCGACCTCAAGCGTGAGCGGAATCACGTCCGGTTTCTGCTGATCTGTACTGGTTCAGTCTGAATAACGGATCTTATTCCCGTCAGACGACAGCGAGAGCCAATCAGATGCTTCACCAGATGCTAAACCAAAGAGATTTCAATTCTACATCATATGTTTTAGAGAGAAAACAATGCAAATAAATTGAAAAAAAAGTTTAGAAAGCATCCGGGAAGAACTGAAAAAAAAACAAAAATCTGTGAATGTGAGAAACTCACAGAGACTGGGGGTCAAAGGTCATCTGCTGAGCTGTGCTTCTGAAGGTGACTGAGTGCAGGTTTAATGAGCGTGTGTTTCCTCCTCCTCATGTCCTCTCAGACGCTCCTACACACACTGATTCACTTTTAATTGTTGTCTTAACACTCCTGCAAACAATAGCCACCGAGGACCAAAGCACAGGAGACATCTTCATAAAAAACAGACGACTGCGGCCTCGTAAACATCATTAAAATCTGAGGCGTCCCAGAGCTCACGAACACTCGCGTCTGAATCCTGAACAGACACACACTCCAAGAAGAAGATGAAGCTCGTTAGCAGAGAATCAGAACTCGAGAGACGCTCGTGACATTTGATTCACTCACAAACGACTCTTTTGAGTCTGTCGTTTTCAGTTAATCAAAGGAACCGTTTCACAGGCCTAAAAATGAATAATGTAAATTGAATTCTCCAGTTTTAAGTTCTGTGCATTCCAGAGATCCAGAGGCTCACAATTACAGCAGGAAAAACTATGACCAAACTATGATTAGTTTTTTTCTAGGACTAAAACGAGACGAGATGACAATAAAGGCAATAAACGATAACTGCGACTATATCAACATGCAGTGTCTTTGTTTATAAAAGACTAGAGTAAAAATGCACTAAAATCCACAAATCTGACAAACAATAAACTGGACTTCAGCGATCTCCATGTGAGATGAAAGCGCCCGTGTTCTGCAGTATGTTGTTTGTGGTAAATGCACTCACTCTCTCTATCTATAGACCCATTGTTCTATCAATAAACAACCTCACAACTCATAGTCGATGCGTCTTTGACGGTTTATAATTAAAAGCCCGTTCCCCTAATGAGAAAATGAAGAGATTTTGGTTTCCTCAAAGCTGAAAATTACATCAGTGAGAGGATCATCCTACATTCAGACAGAAACACAGTACGGTTCCGTTCTAATTGACTGGAGAAAGATTACGGAGATGCACAGATGCTCACTAGTAAGTGACCTACAGCACAGAAGCGTCAGTCTGAGATTAATGGAGCGTAGCTGGCCACCCAGGAGCATCGGCGCGGGCCGTTCATCAGCCCTGAGTGAGTGTCAGCGCTCGGGACGGCTCCGAGAAGCCGAACACACCCACACTGACACCTGAATGAAGTTATGATCACTAACACGGCGTCAAAGAAACCACACGTACCACAGACTACAGACAGACACGCGGCACGCTTTCCAGCACAAACCTCTGAATGCACTGAGAGACGAAAGATGAAAAACTTTTAGTTTAGGATTCAAATAACAACAAACATCCACCAACGGTGTCACTTTTTACTGAATCGAGGCTCGCGGTAACTAATAGAGTATAAAACTCTCCGAATCTGACCTGCTTCGCTTTATTCTTCATAATGATGCCCTCGTTTCTGAAACTCGAACTGGAGAACACAGAAGTGTGTGTGTGTGTGTGTGTGTGTGTGTGTGTGTCTTGAGGGCTGAAAGAGTTTCCTCCCACGCAGGGTAAAATTAATTGCCGTCCCCTCCAGACACCAACACACAGATTAATCACCGCACACCTTCACAAACACCGTCCTGCCGACACACACACACACACACACACACACACCAGGATACAGAAGGAGGCTTTATCAGAGGAGGAGAACACACACACACACACACACACCTCACAACCCAAGGTCTTTATCACAACTGAAACACACAAACACCGAGAGTGAGGGTCGACGCCAACAACAGCCTGAGAGCTTCCATCTGTCCTTCAACACACACTCTGAGAGAGACCCAGAAAGCGGTTAGTAATTGATCTCAGAGAGAGACACGGCTGCTGAGTTGAGGTGAATTTTAGGAGAACAAACCGAAGCTCCAGAGAAATCCAGATGAGAAACAAAATCTAACGAAGCCATCTACAGACTAATGAAGAGACACGGACACACGGATCAACAACAGAACAATAGACAGAACTAAAGAAGGATCGATACAACGACAGAAGTTGTAGATTTACACAATATGGTCTTCAGGAGAAAACACACACACTCGTATCCCATCTGCCATTGCAGCTGCTGTTGCTAAAGAGTCTAAAGTGTGTGTTTCTGAATTTTTTTTAAACAAAACTGCTGGAGAGGTTTGAGTTAATGAAATATTTTGTGGTAAATAAAAGCTGCATGTTTACCCAGAAGCCCCGCTCTTTTACAGATGGAGAGTGATATCTATGAGCACACATGTCGTTTCCCACGATCCCCTGCAGCTTCTCCTCACCGCCCCAGCTTTATATCAGCAATAACTGAAAAGAGCAGGTGTTTCTACTTCTTAGCTTGAAAATCCTCCCACATACTGTCCAATCTGCCTATAAGACATCAGCATAAAACGAGACATATGTAGAGCTCAGAAAATTCCTCTAACAGACTCAACACTCACACAATCACAGCAGATGGTGAACAATGTCTCCAAAAGACCTACAGACATCTCCCGATGATGTAAGTCCCGCCCCCCAAATAAACACCAGTCACAGTAAGTCGCTGTAACTCCATCCTCTAATATAAGCAGCCACTGTAAACCCCTCCCTCAAATACA
>NC_056705.1:4634830-4639830 GCF_018831695.1 Puntigrus tetrazona
AGAGGATGTTAAGATACTTAGAAAAATGCACCAAGGGAACTGAACTGTAACTGAAAACGGAGTGTTTAGTCTTGTCCTTATACAGCCTGATTCTGTTCAGTGTTTTCTGTTCACAGTCTGTATTGGTAAAAGCTCTACATAAATAAAGTTGTCTTGACTTGACTGCTCATTAGGAGAAAAACCTCATAATTAAACCAATGCAGGAGATATCAAAAATGACCAAACTAGTGACCAGTGATTTAATTTAACTCTCAAATTAACCCTTGCCTTTCAAACTGCTGATGATGAAAGCAGCTGAAATCAAGAGGAAAAGCTATTAACACACTTCAGCTGCTGTTGAAGAAACACTAGTAACCCAAACCCATGAATCATCAGAGACAGATCAAAACAGACGGCGAAGAACTGACCACAGCGGCATCACACACAAACACACACCTGAGGATGTTGTTTCCGTCGCGTCTGACTCGCGGAGATGCGTTTAAAGTGCGCTTCACATCCACATCTGCTTCCAGCTCTATTTGAAATCAAACTCCGTAATGAGTGCAATTTATTCATCTAATTAAAAGACACAAACAGCCTCGCTCACTCACAGCAACCGCTCCAATTAAACATCCATTACACCTGGTGTGATCTGCAGATGCTGTTCATCGGACCGAGGGCACCTAGCAACAATCACCAGACGGTTGCTATGGATACCACGTTACTGACACCACAGCAGCAACATCATCATCGCAATCCTGAGACTACGTTACATTACTGACATATCACCATCATACAACACTACAGTATCACGTTACTGACAAGTATATCATTATAACAACATCACATTACTGACACGACGCCACATTACTAAGTGTTACCATAACAGGACATTACTGACACAACACCGTCACATTACTGATCACTACCGCAATAACATCATACTCACACGACACCTTCACATTACTGATCATTACCACAACAACATACAATTACTGACACGAAAGCATCACATTACTGCTTGTTACCATAACAACATCATGTTACTGATCGTTACCGCAACAACGTCATACTCACACGACACCTTCACATTACTGATTGTTACCATAACGACGTCACATTACTGATCATTACCACAACAACATACAATTACTGACACGAAAGCGTCACATTACTGCTTGTTACCGCAACAACAGGACATTACTGACACAACACCATCACATTACTGATTGTTACCATGACAACATCATGTTACTGATCGTTACCGCAACAACAGGACATTACTGACACAACACCGTCACATTACTGATCATTACCACAACAACATACAATTACTGACACGAAAGCATCACATTACTGCTTGTTACCATAACAACATCATGTTACTGATCGTTACCGCAACAACAGGACATTACTGATCGTTACTTCAACTATATCACCTTACTGACATAACATCACCATAATACCAACATAACGGCTGGGCCTGCAACCAGAAGGTCACGGGTTCGAGTCTCAGGTCCAGCAGGGATTGCATATCACAAACAGGATCACGCTCCCGTCGGTGATAGTTACACATCACTTTATCACTTCAGTTACACAACAACAGTAAACCCCTAATATAATAACAACAGATTCCAGGCAGGTTATCCCATTACTGTCAAATCATTACCTTACAGACATGATACGACATCAGCATAACAACATCCCTCTAATGATCATTACCTTTTACTGCAATATCACATCCCTGACAGGACATTATCACATTACTGATTATTACACGTTACTTCAACTATATCATCTGACTGACACATCATCATCATCATCATCATCATCATCATCTTACTGACACATCACTTCAGTGACGTTACATCAAAAGAATCATCAGCTTCTGATCACATGACCTCCACCGCATCAAAATCAAAACTCAGTTAAACGTACATGTCATTCTCACTGGAGATGCTGAGGTGAGCCGCCGGGGCCCGGGGCCGCAGACGAAGACGAGCTCACACACTCAAACACACTCACAGTGGCAGCGAGCTGGTCTGCTCTGATGAGGACATCCAGCAGCGGAGGAACAGATTAGAAGGATTAATGTGTAATTCATTACTTCCAGCTGAACGCATCCAGTGAGTTTAATCACAGCGGCAGGGGCCCTCGAGAGCAGGCCCTGCAGGGCCCGGCGGAGCAGCAGAGAGCCCGCGAGCAGACACACTAATCATTCAGAAGAGTGAGGAGTCCTGCACTGGAACAAACCACTACTAACTAACTACTAACTAACCACAAACTCTGATCACTGATCAAACACAAAAGCTGATCACTAAACACTATTCTCTAAGGGAACCTTAAAGGTGCATAATTAATGTCTATTTAATTCTAAAGTGAAAGTCCTGGTCAAGAATTCAGATCAGTGCTCTAAAGAGAAGATCACGTGACTGATGACTGGATAGTAACACGTCTGATGGATCAATTCCTTCAGAAGGATTTAATAATACTTGGTTCATTACTATTCAAAACCGTACATATACCTCAAAAGCGTACAAACATTCGAGTCATCGCTAGAGAGTTCTCCTGTTATTCACTTTAGAATACTGATCTGAATTTACAGATTTAGGAGGAAATCTTCAAAATAATGGACATGTTATTCATGAATACTCCTAAAGACTTCTAAGTCACTAAGAACAACTCGTACCTAAAAGGGCTGTTGCTGGCCATCTGCCTCACCTTATAAACCTTTTAGAAACATCTGACGACGTTAAGCAGGCACAGATTAGAAGACGTTGATAAAGGGTTATATTTTGGTTGCAACGTGAGGTGTGAGGTAAATTCAGCATCAACCCAACACATGATGAAATTAGACCTTTATTATGTTCTGATATCATACGAATGCTACATTCAATCCCTTTCCAAAACCGTTTTTATTTATTTAGCATGAGCATAACAAAAGTCACGGCGATCTGAAGCTGGCCGATAGCTATGCTTTTCAGGAACGGCAGTTTAAAACGGGTCTAAAGTGAGAGTTTTGCGTCTCTTCGTGGGTTTATACTGCATCATTACAGACTAACGATACCCTGAAGAGGACAGACTTCTGATGCTCATCAATAAATCAAGCGTACACAGGACCGGCGGGAAAGTGCATCGATCCACCTTTATGTGTTACATGGTTTATTTAGATAGGATAGGAGAACTGTTTTTGTGATGTTAAGAGAAAAAGCCTGCTGAAATAACTTTGACAAGATATTTCCAGAGATGAAAGACAAGATGTTATAGAATAATATGAAATGAAAACCTAATTTAGAAAAAAAAAGAATACATTCATCCTATTTTTTGAATGGACTGAAAACGTCCTCATCTCATATATAGTTTAATTTGTGACAGACAGGGTTTATAAACCTTTATAAACTTTCTCATTTTAGTAAAATAGTGGTAAGACGAACGACACGGATATTAATAAGAACTGATCAGATTTATTTTCCGTTATTGTTAATTTCACATATTTTTTAGTTTTTCATTTATTTTATTTCCGCTTTACTTTATTTAACAAAGATGTTTTCTTGTAACATCACTGCGTACTTTATTTCTAGTTAACTATAATAACCCTGGGAGAGTAATAAACTAAAGCACATAAAACGTAAGCGTCATGTTAACGGCGGTGAGTTATTCAGTATTAAAGTTAGTCTATTTTTAATACATGCGTTTAATCTATAATACATTTGAATGAAATCTTAAGCAGCATGCAGTAACGTGTCCAAAAACATCCCATTCAGCTCACACTTAAGTATTCTCCTCGGCTGTTATTAAGAGTATATTTCACACTTTTGAAGCTGTTCTTCTGAAGGCGAGTTTAGCTGAAGTTTATCAAACGCTGTCCGTCAAACATGTTTAGATTCAGAGAGTCGTTTCTTCACACGAGATTCATTCAGTGTTTCTCAATCCTCAATTAACAGCTGAAGAAAGTTTCCAGAAGTGCAGGATGGCATCATTCAGTGCCAAGAACAAAGACGCGGCGCTCGGCCATGTAATTAAAAAAGCTTTCAGATCCGCTCCGGCCCTGCGTGGCCATTAAAACACTGGGCTTTATTAAAATTTGATGAAGCACAAAGAATCTTTGGGCTGTGGCTGTGTGCCTCCGCCGTCTTTCACCCTGTAATGGGGCTTCGCTAAATAAAACATCCAGCACGGATAAACAACACGAGACAGATGAAATATTGAAATCGCAGGCGCTCGGTGTCCTCATGCTAATGTGAAGCGCTTCCGACTGAGCTAGCGCAGAGCTAAAATCATCTCTGAGCAGATGAACTGTGAAGAACGTCAGCAGACAGGAGACACGGACACGTGTGGAACATGTGAAACAACACGCAGAGAGACGGGAAAACACTCACCTGGAGTGAGGAAGAGAGAGCATTCAGTAAAACACAGAGAGGAGCGAGCAGCGCTAGCGACCTTCAGCTAATCTAATCTCTGCTTGAAGTTACAGAAGATGGTCAGACCGGTTCTTAAGACACACAGAGGCTGAAATAACCCTTCTATTCATCAGTTCAACAATTCAAAGATGTGTATAATGATACAAAATATTTCTGTTTAATCTCTATTATATTTAGCTCATGAAAATAAAACGAGTCACGGTTTGCACATAAATATTGGACTGTTTTTGGGGAAATATCTTCATCTCGTCGTTTCTATTCATTCTGTATCGCCACGCAAAAGACCAATAAAACAACATCGGACTCTTTCCAAAACTGATAATAATCAGAAATGAGCTGTGAATCAGTGTATTGTTATGATTTCTGAAGGACCCCTGAAGACTGGAGAAAATTCAGCTGCGCTTCACAGAAATATTCCACTGGTTTTAAACATTTCTGATCAAATAAATGCAGCCTCTGTGAGCAGAAGAGACTTCTTTTCAGGGGTGATATTCATGCATCGTGAAACGTCACGTACTGTAAACAGTTTATATACAGTACAAAGAGTACGAGCAGTGCGTGTCATCATTAGATCATTAGAGAGAGGAGCTCCAGAGACAC
>NC_056705.1:4644830-4652330 GCF_018831695.1 Puntigrus tetrazona
ATATTAAGAAGATTGGACCCTAATGATTTTCACACAGATTAGACACCATTTCACACAGTCAAACGCCACAAGCCTCACAGAACCGTCTGAAATATTAATCACTCTTAAAAAGACCTCAGGAAGAGTTCCTGATGATCTTGTGTTTGAAACGGAGCAAATGGTCTGTTTCCTAAACGCTTTCAGCTCGGACCGGAAGAAAGACACAACCTGCTGCCGAAGAGGGTGAAGCCTGAATTATTGATGAGTCCGAACACAGAATCTAAAGAGCTCTGCTTCCTCAATAATTCATCATCCCAATCAGATAAAGGTCCATTCAAAACACACACAGTCACTGCAGAGGAAGGTAAAGATTACGAGTGGGAGAACGAGGGAAAGCGGTGGACAGGTGAAGTCAAACAATAAGCCGGTTTATTTGAATTCACACTATTTATAGTCAACATGTCACTCAGCTTGAGATTTTTATTTCTAGAGGAGTCTTAACCCTGTAAAACCCCACATATATGCTACTCATATAGTCTTTTACAGTAAGAATATGGAGGAAAAATTACTTTAAAAATTACAGAAATTATCCTTATATCACTCATCGCTCTATATCCAATAATATGTCTTATTAAGATGAGATTGAAATTATTCAAACATATAATACAATGCACTGAAATGCTGATTGACAGATGAAGAAATAAAGGCTCCTCAGAAGATGTGAGATGTTTTGGAGGTTTGTGAAGATCATCAAAGTAAAGCTCCTCAAAAGATCCTGATGATCAGGTTCTTCTAGAAAATGATTGATGGAGAATCAAGTAAAGACAGTGAGAGTTCATCTAATATGACTTTTACTTGATCAGAATGAGTCCAGATCTGACTCCAGAAGAGCTTCTAGAATTACACTAAAAGAGCTTTTACTGGATAAAGCACATAGCAAAGTCATTCTAGTTCTAAACCTCTATAAATACGGTCAAACTGCATTGTTAAGATCCTGAGGAGACCAAACTGATGGAGTCTCTGTCTGTCGGCGTGTAATGGAGCGTTTGGCAGCTGCTGCGGCTTCGTTTGAGTCCGTATGGTCGTGCGGTCGGAGGTTTGAGGTCAGTCAGTCGGTCATAAAGGGCGAGCGACGGCATCTGCTGCAGTGATTACAGCACACCTGATCCAGCACAGCTGCTGAGACCCGCAGCTCACACACACACTTCTGAAAAGTATTTCAATTCTGATCACGTGAAAATCTGTGCAAAGAAACAGAAACCCAGAGCAAGTGACCGATCGCAGGTTATGAAATGACCACGCCTGGATCACACGAGCTCTAATGTGACAGAAGCTCTAACCGGCCGGAACCACCAAGAGTTAGAAGCAGAAAACCAGGTCACCTAGTTCTGCTTCATTCTTCTGCTGAGTCTCTGGAGAAAGTCGAATATAGAAGAACGAGACAAAGACAAAGAGACGGAGATGAAGCCAAAGAGATGACAAAGAGCTGAACTTCCACCCGACTAGTGCACGCTCGTTTCTCGACAGCACCGCGGCTCTAATGGCCTCGGGGCCGTTATCAGAACAGGATGTCGGAGCGTTGATTAGGGACCCGTGACCGCTGGGAAAATCAATTCTCATTTCAGCGGGAAACATTTGTCTTTTTGCTCCACTGGCTTTCAGGAGCTGACGGCGTTTCGTTCGTGTGTGTGTGTGTGTGTGTGTGGGGACGTGACGGAGGACAGGCCTGAAAAATAGCTAAATGAGACACAGACATCAGAGCATCATGGGTAATGTGTTCATCATTAGACTGGAGCACTAGATTCAGGTCAGCAGAACTAAATTATCACCATTAAACTCTGATTTATGATCTGTCTTAAAAACAGGAAAGAATGTAAATGTAAAGTGTGGCATGTTAATTAATGCAGGAATCAGTGCCATTACGTGCAGATATCTGATCCATCAGATGTTCCTGACGGATGGGCACAGGTCTGTTCTGAAGACGTCTGAACTCTGTCTTTATGATAATTCTCTGCTCATGAATAAATCATCACATCACAGCGTTTCTCTGCAGAACACGTATTGAGCCGGATATAATCGACAGCACAAAACTATAACACACATATTAACACACACCACTGTTCAAGAGTTTAAGGTCAAGAATATTTGTTAGTATTTCTTAACCATGGCCGCATTTATTTGATCAAAAAGATCATTTTTTTATGTGAAATAGAAATGTTTTGTAACACTATTAATGTGTTTACTGTCGCTTTTAATCAATTTAATGTGTCTGTGCTGGGTAAAAGTATTCATTTACAAAATTAAAAAAATGAATTGAATTGCAGTTTATAAATGTGATTGGTCAGGAGAGAGAAGTGGGTGGTCCGTCCTCATGAGTGACACTGACAGCGTGCTGCATATTAATGAGAACAAACAGCTGAAGGGCCTACAGTGTGTGTGTGTGTGTGTGTGTGTGTGTGTGTTCATTCCCGGGGGAAGACTCTCTCTACGCTTCACTGCTCAACAGGAAAAGAAAACAAGTTCCTGTCCGTGCTACAACAGATGAAACAAATGGAGTCAAAGGTCAGTCGTCTGTTTAACCTGATGTCAATTACACACTCATTTAAATATGTAAACGAGCACAAAACTGCTGATGCTGTGCCACTAACACACACACACACACACACACACACACATTTACCACAGATCACAGAGGATTCTCAGATACACCCCATCAACCTAAACACACACCGTCATTAGTCCAGTGCCGATGATGAGGACCTTAATTACATTTGACCTCAGCATCATGTGACCTGTCTCACCGCTCACTGAAAACTGTATTAGCGGTGGATATCTGAGGTATTTTACTCTGACACCTCCATCAGATTCTCTCCAAAGATTAAAATTTGTTAGATGAAGTATTCAAGACTATAGCTATAACTGGAAAAAACTAGAGGTGTGTCATATTGCATGGAGTGAAAGTACTTCTACTTAAAGAAAAGCTCTAAAAACGGCTAGATCTACTCATTTTCATCTCTTTTAGAAGGAAACAAACACCACCCCAGGCATCTATTTGATACACTGGCTAAATTAACAAAACTAACAAACAAAAAAGCATGAACAGGTGCAGACATTTCCCAAGAGCACAGTGATAATGACTTTATGAACTTCTTTACTTCTAAGATCGATACTATTAAGAGATAACTATACAGCCTTCAGCTAGAGCATCACATCACACACCACACAAGATATAATAATGCCAACAATGCTGTGATCTTAGTGAATTCAGATAGTGTTTTACCAGCGGATGATTGATAAAAACATCAGATTCAAGCACTTATAAAGTAAGCGCTTTAGTGAGACACACACACACACACATCAGCGGCCGCCTGCAGCCTGTGGGAAGTCATTACACTGTGAGCGGAGAGCTGCAGTGCTCTAGTGAGACACACACACACACACACACACACACACGGAACACACATGAGGAATGAACAGTGCACAGAGACACTGAGCTCAATCACAGGAGGTATAACACACACTTTACGTGGTCAAAAAAGGGGCCCTGTGTCCGTCTGGATCTAGAGAACACACCTTGTTTCTGCTGAATGACATAAAACCTGGGAAGCTCCACACAGCAGCCATTTAGACGAGCTACAGACAGTCATGTGATCGCTGGAGAAGGTTCTGTGTCATTGAGACTTTAATAAAGACACGAACTCCGATCTGCTCAAGTGTCCGATCTGATGCTGAAGTGAAGGACATTCCTGATGACGGTATGACTCTGAACACACACACCACCGGGAAACGAGCTTGTATAACGCATTCACTGCGGCTGTCTTCACGTCTCTGTCTCATTCACGCTTTCTTCTCTCTTTTTGATCTCTGTGAGCATAAAAGGAAACGAGCGGGAGTGAAAAAGAGCAAGAGAGCCAGTGTTCCTTTACATAACAGAGAGATGCTGCCGCTGCAGTCTGGGAACTTTTAATTGGAGCTCAGGTTCTACTGCGCTACCAGCCTGACATGACCAGAACCACGGAGAACACCTGGAGCTGACGCTGCACGTGCACACACACACGCACACACACACACACACACACACACACACACACACACACACAGACAGGCACACACACACACACACACACACAGACAGGCACACACACACACACACACACACACACACACACACACACACACACAGACAGGCACACACACACACACACACACACACACACACACACACACACACAGACAGGCACACACACACAGACACACACACACACAGACAGGCACACACACACAGACACACACACACACACAGGCACACAGACAGGCACACACACACACAGACACACACACACACACACGCATGCACGCTCACTCTCACACAAACAGAGAGACACACATACACATTCATACAGAACTACCACATTTCAGTGTTTTTTTTAATCATTTCTAAATTGCTTCTTCGATTCTGTGCTGCTCTGCAGTCAGGATAATTACACCATATTGTCCTTGATTAGGTCACGGTAATTAAGAACCCTGGAAACACTAAATAATGATCAGAGAGAACCGGACCACACCAGCGTCACTAGTTAACTCTATCTGAAGCTGGATTATTTAGAAACCTTTAAGAAACAGAGTTGTCTGTTTTTGCCAAAAAAAAAAAAAAAAACCTTTTTATTATCATGCAATGTGATTTATTCCTGTAATAATAAGGACTGCTAAACGAGATGTAGATTTAAGCTCCTTTCTCAGGGTTGCTGATGACCTGATGAGGAGCTGGGATGCTTTATCAGTGTGAGCGACAAACCAGTCTAAAACACTGACTGAACACGCTAAAACACACACAACATGCTAAAACACCCAGAACACGCTAAAACACACACAACATGCTAAAACACACAGAACACGCTAAAACACCCAGAACACGCTAAAACACACAGAACACGCTAAAACACACACAACACGCTAAAACACACACAACACGCTAAAACACACAGAACACGCTAAAACACACAGAACACGCTAAAACACACAGAACACACTAAAACACCCAGAACACGCTAAAACACACAGAACACACTAAAACACACACAACACGCTAAAACACACACACCACGCTAAAACACACAGAACACGCTAAAACACACACAACACGCTAAAACACCCAGAACACGCTAAAACACACACAACATGCTAAAACACCCAGAACACACTAAAACACCCAGAACACGCTAAAACACACAGAACACGCTAAAACACACACAACACGCTAAAACACACACACCACGCTAAAACACACAGAACACGCTAAAACACCCAGAACACGCTAAAACACACAGAACACGCTAAAACACACAGAACACGCTAAAACACACACAACATGCTAAAACACCCAGAACACACTAAAACACCCAGAACACGCTAAAACACACAGAACACGCTAAAACACACACAACACGCTAAAACACACACACCACGCTAAAACACACAGAACACGCTAAAACACCCAGAACACGCTAAAACACACAGAACACGCTAAAACACCCAAAACATGCTAAAACACACAGAACACGCTAAAACACACAGAACACGCTAAAACACACAGAACACGCTAAAACACACAGTACATGCTAAAACACACACAACACGCTAAAACACCCAGAACACGCTAAAACACACAGAACACGCTAAAACACCCAAAACACGCTAAAACACACAGAACACGCTAAAACACACAGAACACGCTAAAACACACACAACATGCTAAAACACCCAGAACACACTAAAACACCCAGAACACGCTAAAACACCCAGAACACGCTAAAACACACACAACACGCTAAAACACACACACCACGCTAAAACACACAGAACACGCTAAAACACCCAGAACACGCTAAAACACACAGAACACGCTAAAACACCCAAAACATGCTAAAACACACAGAACACGCTAAAACACACAGAACACGCTAAAACACACAGAACACGCTAAAACACACAAAACACGCTAAAACACACAGAACACGCTAAAACACACAGAACACGCTAAAACACACACACCACGCTAAAACACACAGAACACGCTAAAACACCCAGAACACGCTAAAATGAAATCTACATCTAAAACATATGTGAACTGTAATGTTTATGGGGTAATCTTTAGGGGTTATAATACCAATAAAAGTTGACTTTATGAAATTATACAGTAAAATGTTACATACAGTCTAGGAATTTTAGAAGAACTGTACTCTTCAACAGTATGCTTGGAAATATTCCATTCTTTATTTGTAGCATGTCGGCCTTTCAAGAATCACAGGAAGTTTTGTGCTGTGTTACTTTTAATCAGAATTAAAGCATAAGCTTTCAAATTCTGTCAACTATTCATGTGTTTTTTCAGCCACAAAAAGATGTCAGTAAAACAATGTCACGTAAAGTCACATTTAGTCACATTTTAGAAAGTCAGGAGAAAAAAAAGAAAGAAAATCGTGGCGTCTGATCCTAGCTCTAGTTTGTGCTACAGGTCTAAATATTTATCATGACGCTGGATGTTGGGTCGGCCCCTGAAACCGGTCTCTGATGTAGAGCATCTCTTCAACACACTGAACATCTCATGACTGAGAGGCATCCAGACGTTTTTCTTGTAATTTGTCATATTTCACAATGATGATTCTCATTAAATTCTCATTACTGTATCATTCTCATTAAGTCTCTGTCAATGCATTATAGTTAACCATAATACAAAACCATGACGTTTCAGTGATAAACTGTGCTGCTACTGTACGCTGAATGAATACTGGAAGCAAATTCTGTTCTTATCTTATATACTCAGTTCTTGAAAACAGAATTTGATTAGGAAATGATTAGGAAACCTAAACATCAGAACAGTTATTAGAAAGAAACAGCAAATGTTGTCGTATTGAGGTAAATTTCTATAAATGAAACTTAAAACGACATTAGCTGTTTCTTGGTAGCGGTGAGTGATTGAGTTCCACTAATGAACTCTATTCAGTGCTGACTGCTTTCTTTCATCACATTTTAGCTGCTGTGAAGAGAAGATGTTTGATTCTAATAGATCCGGCGGTCTGAGGTGAAGCCATCACCACAACACAAGCACTGCTACACGCCTCATGTGCAGTATTACTGTTTATTAATAATAAAGATTAATTAAACAGATTCACCACACTTCACTTCAACAAGATTCTAATCTGATACCTAGCAGACACACACACACACACACAGACACACACACACACCAGGAGATGCTGTGTGTGTGTTTGTGAGAGTGTGTGTGTGTGTGTGTGTGTCTGTGTGTGTGTGTGTGTGTGTGTGTGTGTCTGTGTGTGTGTGTGTGTGTGTGTGTCTGTGTGTGTGTGTGTGTGTGTGTGTGTGTGTGTGTGTGTGTGTGTGTGTGTGTGTGTGTGTGTGTGTGTGTGTGTGTGTGTGTGTGTGTGTGTGTAGTGTGTGTGTGTGTGTGTGTGTGTGTGTGTGAGAGGAGTGCTGCCAGGCAGACGGTGTGTGTGTGTGTGTGTG
>NC_056705.1:4657330-4684830 GCF_018831695.1 Puntigrus tetrazona
ATCTGGAACAAAATCTGGAGAGAATTGAGCCAAAGCAATTGAGAAAAACTGTAAAATTATTCTTTTATATATATATAAAAAGTACAGGTCAGAATAAACGTGTTAATATTTTTGCTACACTGAATGATAATGGAACGCTGCTTCACCCACTTTTTGTTGTTTTAGAAACCTTAAAACAATTTACTTCCATTTAATCTGCTTTATATGTATATAAAGTCCTTTTTGTAAAAATGTATTTTGATGTCGACATTTAAATGGCCATCAGAATGTTTTCTTTTTAATGTTTTAGTTTTCATTTGCCCATATTGTTTGCCAAAGTATTGAAATTATAACATGGGGTGTTTAAAAAAAGAATAAAACATTTGAGGATGTGTAAGTATTAAACACTTCAATCAGAGGGAGAGTTAAATTAAAAGTCCCAAATGTGCATGACTTTACTAAAGGAGACGTTTAGCAGAACGTTCAAGCTGCGCTTCCCAGATACCAACCAGCAAAAATGATCACTAAAGCACCTTCTAAATAAGCTAAAGTAGGAATGAATGACAAACGAGACTCCCACAGACACGTCTGTTCCGTTCTGAACTCCTGAATCATTCTTACATCAGCCGCCTGAATCTCCTGGAACGTAAAGA
Source organism: Puntigrus tetrazona (assembly GCF_018831695.1). Classification (NCBI taxonomy): domain Eukaryota; kingdom Metazoa; phylum Chordata; class Actinopteri; order Cypriniformes; family Cyprinidae; genus Puntigrus; species Puntigrus tetrazona. The sequence goes on from NC_056705.1 coordinate 4,657,963, forward strand.
GCGGGATGTTCATGAGGCGCTTGAAGACTTTCGTCAGCCGTGTTGGATTGATGCTGGTGTAAATAAAACACACGCAGGCATATAAGGAGGGCAGCCGTGCAGAATTATGGGTAGGGGTGGTTTAGACACAACATCACACCCTGAATGCTAAGACGACGGATCGAAGTGACGAAGAGCTCTCAGACGGCAGCAGCAGCCACCATCCCATCGGTTCTCGTGTGAGTTTTTACATCAGACCTGATGGGAATGAGAAATGGGATGCTTTACTAAAGAAATAAAGTCAGAGGGGTTTGTTTTTGAAAGATTCCTCCAGGAGACGCCTGCGGTCAGACATATGAAGCCGATGAACTGGAAACGGTTCAGCACGGGGTCAGTGTTTCAGGGGACGCGCGTTCTGATCCCGCTCCGAAGGTTTCAGCACACAATCTCAGAGAATTATCATTTCTATTTCTCTCAAGCTGTTTTCTTGTTTTTGCTCTCCCCGAGGCTCCCGCTGAACGTTCACCCGGAGCCGAGCGCGAGCTGTCAGACTCCGGCGCGTTCGGGTTCTACGGGACGCCGCTGTGTTAATTATGCAAATTCAAATAGCTGCGCGCATGAAAGATGCAAGAGAACTGCAATCTGATTGTGCACGCAATGACTATAGAGATGCGCTTTAAAAAAGAACCAAGTTTTTAATAAGAACATGTGTTTCCATGGATGTTTAAAGGACCCTCTTTTTTTTTACAAGTCTCAGGTGTCCCGAGAACATGTCTGCTTCAGCCCCACAGATCATTTAATATATAATTTTGAAAAGGCTGTTGTGAGTGGAAGCAGAAACAACGCTTTGTTGCTTCTCCCGTCCACTTTCCTAGAACAGAGCTGTTAACAGCTATTTTCATCTGCTTGGTTTGATTATCACGTCTATCACACTGAAATCACGTGTTTTAAAGCAATATCAGTTAAAACTTCTGATATAGGGTTTCCTGAGTTCAGAGAAAACGGCTGTCACATTCTTTTTCATGTCTTATTGCGCTTTAACCGTTAAATACACACAAGTTTATTTAAAGTAAGTCAAAGCTAGCAAAGCTAACGTTTTTGTGAAGGTAAATAGCTGGGAACAAAATTTCATGCTTATGTCAGATCTGTGTGTCAGCGGTGTAATATACAATAAACACATCAAGTACTCCACTGCTCTCTAAATAGTGTTCAGTGACTGTCCAGAGAACTGTTAAGTTTCGGCGCTCGTACACTGTTGTCGCTTGGGAAAGCGTGCAGAGAATAATATTACAATTAGTTCCCCTTTCTACGTCACAAGGGGCAGAAATCTCACACACTTGCACACAAGCTTACCAAAAAAGTACCCGGCTATTCAGTTTTCTAGGTTGATAGATGCGCTGGGGACCTGGTTAAATACCAGATTTTCACCTTTAAGGTTATTCATGGAACCACTGAAGCCAATAAAGAAATTACTTTTAAAAATACAGGTTTGATTTCCAAACGCAATCAGAACAAAGCGGCCACGATCAAACGGAAGACGAGCTGAGAAGCGACATAGACGACCTACTGCAGGGTTTACAACCTCTCGAAGACATTAACACCCGAACAGAAGAAATGAGACGAGAAAGAACGAGAGGGGGAACAAATATAGAGACACAATAGAGGACATCTCAGAGCGGGCAGATGAAACTCACACAAAACACGACAAGCGTTAATTCCAGCGGTGTCGGTGAGTAACTGTGAGGAGGCTCTATTCATATCACACATTAGCATTAAAGTGCATTAGGAACTGACAGACTCTCTACAGCGAAGCTTCTACAGCGGTTCCACGGCTCAAGCAGCACAAAGGAAGATTATTCCTTACATAAATCTGGATTTATAGCCATGGCCCAGAACTCGGCATCGCTGAGCTCACGGAAGTCTGGTTTCATGGCTTCCTGAAGCTCAAGCAGTAGATCAGCGCTTCCCGACTACATCCCTGGAGGCCCCTGAACACTGCACACTTGGCGTATCTCTTTTGTCTGACACAGCAATTTCAGGACTTGGAGTCTCTGTTAATGAGCTGAACACCTGAATCAGGTGTTTGATTAAATGTGCAGTGCTGGAGCTCCAGGATCAGGGTTGGGAACCATTGCTGTAGATCATTCCAGAGATTGCATAAATCAACAAAACAACTTGAATGCAGTGTTAGCAGCTTTGGACAGAAGCATCTACATCAGGAAGCCACTGATATACCGAAACAAATTCATTCACTGGCTGCTGGAGAGCACAAACATGGCCTCCAGAATCACACCCTCCTACACTGGCACCTACCATGGCTTCCCCTCGTCAGGAAGGGCATCCGGTTGATGGCGATGGGCACCGTGCCATGTTTGTTGTGGAAGTGGTGGACGTGATGCGTGGTGCTCAGACTTGACGATACTCTAGCGGAGACCGCCGGGCCGGGGAAGGTGAGCAGTGCCACGGACAGAACCAGCCGCCATAACCCAGACACGCTGGTCCAGAAGAGCCGGGGCGGAGCTGCGGCCGGGGCTCGTGGGTAAAGCACTAATCCACTGCTCAGAAGCAAAGCCCTGAGGCCAGAAGAGAAAGGGGGTGGGGCCTCCATGCCACGCCTCCTCACGTGACAAAAGCAGGAAGGAATTTCAGACCGAGTCGGTATCCATGGTTTCTAGATTCCCGCCGCTGGGAAAAACGCCTCGATCATGTGGAACCAAAAAAGATCTTGGTTGATTGGGATCATAAAAAACTGCAAATCAAAAACAATTCGAATTAAAAAAAGACAATTCCACGATGCAATCCAACGGTCAGGTCAAGTACCCTTCAAAAGCGAAGAACTGAACTAATTAACAAAAACACTACAAACCTCTAGATACATCTACATCGAAACAAAAGCAAAGAAAAGCCTCAACCAAACTAGAATCCTCCCAAATCTGATGAGTTGATCCTCAAGTTTGCCAAGAGGTTATCCATCTAAAGTCCGCTGAGACGCACGCCATCCTGGAAAACTCCGACAGACGGAGGAACCATGAATTAAAAACAAAACCAACGGAGGAAAAACAGAGAATGAGCTTCCCAAGGGACGGGAGAAGAGACGAGACGCTGCTCCAAACGACTGATTCTTCTATTAGATGATCAATCCTCCAGAGACGAGCGGAAAACACAGAGACGTGAGCTGAAACCAGAGACCAGACAAAATAAATCGAGAAGGAGGGACTCCAGCCTCCGGGACGCAACGAGGAAAGCAAGGATCAGCTTCATCACCGAATCGAGCCGCCCCTCTCCTTACGATCCGCGGCTCTGATTAACTTTATCTTCCCGTCTGGGTAAATCCCTTCTCTCCATCCGAGCTCAGTCCCGGTCTTCTAATGAAACGGACCCATCCTCTGCAGATCTAGCGGTTAGAGACGGCAGTGATGCGCCAGAGAGACGAGGACAGACTCACAGACAGAGAGATGTGGCAGTGCTGAAGCTGAAGAGACGCTCCGCTCGTGTGAGACCGAGAGAGAACGAGAGAGACACAGCTGCGGAAAACACAGAGAGAGACGGAGGAGGAGGAGGAGGAGGAGGGAGGGAGCGAGCGAGCGAGAGAGAGGGAGAGAGAGAGAGAGAGAGAGAGAGAGAGAAGGGAGAAACAGAGCGAGCGAGCGAGCGAGGGAGGTGCTCAGGGAAACACACGCTGGTTACTGGTTTCTAGACTCGATGACTAATTTAGTCGCAGTGAAACCCAGCGAACCACCGTTTCACACGCATTCACAAACACAGGAGACCAGAGCCGTTCCTCCGAGAAACACACTCCAGTAACCAGGGACGCCGTGAGGAGGGGGGGTTTGTGGGTCCTCGACGGGGCCCCCGAGTGGACAAGCCCAGGGGGCCCAGAAACCATAGCGGGGCCCTGCAAGCAATCTCACGCCCATCTCTCAACACCAGCTTAACCGCTTCTCATTAAATGATCTGAGCTTCATTAAAAGATTTCAGAATTGTCATCAAATCTAACAATTCTATGAATTTTCTTGAGAATATTCTGGGATGGCTGAATGCTCGATTTTGACAACGCCATGTACACAAATGTACTTGTAACTACGATGAAGATTATGCAACACTGACGAATTATGAACAGAGAAATTATATACAGATATATTCTTAAACAAGGCTTTATATCTTGAAGATAACAGAATACATAGGATAAAATATTTAAAAAACAAAAATGAAATTTAACCTACAATAGTATTTTTCTTCTTTCCCAGAGGTGAAGGGAGGTCTGTTTTTGTGGTAATTCGGTACTTTAGTGTTTAGATTTACAGAAGCGAATATTATTCACACTGTACACAGCACATACTGTACAAAACCCCAGAAACTATAACAATACTGTGAAAACAAATATGATTTACAGTTTGTTTGCTAGCTTTGACTTACATTTTCTGATCTTCCAATCAAAGAACAGGAAAATGCTGATGTTAACGTTGGCTACCAGCTCGAAATCTGATTGGTTAATCCAACTTTTTCACTGCCGTTGATTTTAAGATGCAGAAGCCTGTGGCCTTAGGCAGATTTCTTTGACCTGGCAACACGATAGCTGAAATATGATTGGATAAAAACTCTATTATAAGACTACACTACTGGAAGCAGCGCAACCAAGAGAACAGCTATGAAATAAAGAGAATAGAGTATTGGTGGTCATTTCATACACGTTCACAGAAAAATAAAGTAAAACTAGGTGATTCTGATAGTGTTTAGACCAGCGGAGAAAGCCCACCACTGTTGAACATCTAGCCTGGAAACAATCTACAAACAGATCCATTTATGAGTTTAAATCTGACTAAGAATCGGTTTGATTCAGTGAATCGTTCAGAGCCATCACTGACTAGAAGAGCTACTTCATCACAGCACAGAGCAGAAGAGCTTCTGAATAACAAGCAATTGTATGATTCATTTTAGAAAGAGATTGCTTTCTCATCACGTTTGGAGAGAGAAGCATGGCCCGAGGTCGATCGAAGCTGTGATTCATCACGAAGCAGAGAAGACACGTCAGATAACACGTGGATGATAAAGATCTCAGCGGGACACCATTCTCTGGACGAGGAAGAGACAAAGACAGATCCTCTACCACAGAAGACCACAAATCTGAGCAGGACCGAGAGATCTCAAGGGTTTATTCGGTTATCATGGGTCAGTTAACCCATGCTGGTCGATCGTAACTAGGCACTGAATCTATGTAGTACTGCAGGAGGTGTTTCTATCTGTCTTGTTCTGACTTTCAGAGCCTGTGATTGGATGACAGCCTGATCAGTCTTCCCTGTTACCACGAGGACATCATCTCTGAACCAATCAGACGCGCTCGTCTACTATAAGGACTGACTCCTGTTTTTTGTGCATCATTTTTGGGTTTGTCGTATGATTTACTGTTAACTTTGAGTTATTTCCGATCGTTATTCATTTTCTACATGTTATAATCGCCCGATTGTGTTGAGACAAGCTTAGCATCACGTGACCGACACAATACAGCGTGTAGAATTTCACTTGTACAAAAACACAGGTCGGAGTGAGAGTAAAATTTAAAAGAATCACTTTATATTATTTAATGATATAATAATTATTACAAAGCACTTTCTGTTTTGGTTTCTGCTTTGGGCCAAGTGCATGCAAACTTTATGGTTTCAGGTTCAACCCAGAATTTTCATTTTGCTGCATCTCAAATCTTTCATATTCATTCTCAGAAGATACAAGACCTTCCTGCCGTGGGTCAAACAATCATGTCACGAAGAACAAGATTCACCAGACGAGCGTCAGGAAACGTTCTGTTCTGACACGTCCTTCAAGCTTTAACAAGCCGCTGCCGAGGAACAGGACTTGGTTGGTTTGTTTGGACGTTAGTTCATCTTGACCCGCCGATGCCTGGAGCTATTCTCATGGTTCTCACAAAGAACAAACATAGCTTTTCATTGGAAAAAAGAAAGCTAATTACATGGTTAATTTATGAAACAAACGCACGGAGCTGCTCGGCTAAAAATAAACATAAAGGTGTAAATATGAGCCGGCGTGTAGGAGGAGCAGAAGACGGTTCTGATGCAGATGAATCCCACTTACATCTGAATATGATTGCTCCGATGACGAGCGCTCGAGAAGCAGCTCTGAAGAAGGCAGATCTGGTCATATCTAATCTTCACCGGATGGGTTCTGGAGCTGCTGCCGTCGCTCACCTGCGTCCCGCCGCTACAAAAGCCAACGGACACGCGGTCCAGGAGCTAACGCGATTACACACACCTGATCTGAGCGGCCTTCCCCCTCCATTACACGCTCCGCCAACACGCCACCGGCAGAAACACACTCGCTTATCACCAGCAGCACTGACCATCTGAGCCAGCTCTACCTTCACTGCACACACACACACACACACACTCCTTCAACGTTAAACACATTATCACTGGTTATTCAGTGTAGTTGAGAAAATGGCAACAAAATATGGCAAGAACTGGTGAACTCATCTGGATAAGGACAGATAGCTCTGAAAGAACGTTATGTAATGGATTGCCATCAACCAAAAATGATTTAGCTGTTAAATTTAAGTATGTATTTAGATAATACCAATTTAGCCGAACCAATTAGCAAGCCATGCTTCATTTTGTTCAGTCTGGTGGAAAAAGACCACATTAGCAATTAAAGACAAAACACTTAAAAAACACACGCTCAGGTCAAAGTGTTGGAATAGCTTTTTTGCTCCTGATTTTTTTTAGCACTTTATTGATAGTCCACTGTATGAGGCATTGTTGCACATAATATGTCACACTTTATTATGCTATTGTGTTTGGATGATTTTTTGTTTGACCGTATGATTCGTAACAATCAAAGGAATCAGATTATTTCAGATAGTCAGGGTGTGAAGAAAAATAAATTAAATACTGGTTGTGCAGAAAAATAATGATCTGACAGACAACCATCTGCATTTTATAATAAATAAATCATCTATATTTATATTAGAGTCTTCCCAAAATGGTGTTTCAAGTAACTTCTGTGGGAAAATTTGTCTCCAGAATATCTTAACACACACACACACACACACACACACACACACACACACACACACACACACACACACACACACACAAACAAACTAAAAACAAACACTTAAAGTCATAAAACTCAAGCACAACTTTCTCTCCACAGAAAATGTGATTCATTAAAGGAGCAGTCTGCAAAAGTTGATTATTTTCAAGAAATTAACCTTTCGAATGCCTTCATTTGCTAATCACACACTTAAAACGAATCTAATTTATGAGGCCATTTGAAGAAACACAAACAATTGTGGCTATTTTCTCCCTATTAATTGTGTTTCTTAAAATAGACTATTGAAGATGTTTATTAAAGCAGCTCCACATTTCATATTGAAGTTTTCATGAGCGGTTCAGTTGTTTCTACACTCAGAATACAGCGGTAAGAAAAAGCAATACATCCGTTATTTTATCAATGCTGCTAGTTCAGTCAACCATCACTAGTACCGGTGATCATAGTGACCCCATCAAACCTCTGACACTAAGTATTAATCTTCAGCATTCATCAACCCATCCTGCAGAAGAACACCCTAACAACCACCCAGAACACCATAGTAACTGCACAGTAACACCCTAGCAACCACCCAGAACACCATAGTAACTGCACAGTAACACCCTAGCAACCACTCAAAACTCTCCTACAACTACACAACACCCTAGCAACCACCTAAAACTCTCCTACAACTACATAACACCCTAACAACCACCCAGAACACCATAGTAACTGTACAGTAACACCATAGCAACCACCCAGAATACCATAGTAACTGCACAGTAACACCCTAGCAACCACCTAAAACTCTCCTACAACTACATAACACCCTAACAACCACCCAGAACACCATAGTAACTGTACAGTAACACCCTAGCAACCACCCAGAACACCATAGTAATCTCTATAATGCTCTATAACACCCAAACACCTCCATAGCTCAGGTGGTGTTCCTGCTGGTTTCACATGAGATGTTCCGGAAGCGCAGTGCGGTCACGTGATGGTGTTTCAGAAGCAGGAGCTCAGAGCTGTAGAGGAACGTGGGCTGCAGCTCCGATCAAGAGATCTCAGGAGAATCTGATGAGAAACGCCTGAGTCAATCTAAAGAGGCTCTGCGTATCTCCATCCTTCTGTGTCACTTCCTCTTCTATTCCTCATCTTTCACAGGGGCTGCTCCTGTCAGCCTACCCACAATCCCCCTCTGCTCTCCTAATGAGCGTCTCTCCTCTAACGAGTTTACACTAAACTCATCACACTCGGCTGGAAGACACACTCGCGGACTTATGAAGCAGACACCATCGTTCAGTAAATAAATATATTAATAATAATAGCCCGAGTAAAGAATCTCCTGTCAGCTGATGTGTCTCACAGTCATCTGATCTGAATCTGTGTGTGTGTGTGTGTGTGTGTGTGTTCAGACGCATCTTTAGAGCTGGTGTTTTCACTCCACTGCTCTCTCTGTCACAGACGAGTGTTTCGCCGCCGCTTTGGGCTTCTGTCGAGATGTTAATTTAAGGCTGATGCTAACAGCTTCACGGCTCATTCCACATGATCTGCTTCCCTTCGGCGTCTCTGTCTAACGTCTCCAGACGAGAAGATTCTGACCAGAGCTACAAAAGATCCTGGAGGACGAGGGGAAACATCTCAGCTCAAACTTCAACACGAGAAAAAACCCTTTAATTCCAATTAATCAGCTTTGATTCGCGAGTGCAAATTACTACTGAGGATTTAATCTCAGTAATTACATCACATCAATTATTTAAATTAAGACCACAATTAGTTACATTCATCAATACTGGCTAAGAAAGCTCTGGAATGGAATTAAACAAACTACGAAACGATTGGCTGTGGCAGATTATTGAATGCAGCATAGATTATGAAATATACAGTATCTATTAAATAACACTGTATATGAAAAATAGTGTAATCTATCTTTACAAACACACACGAGGGGAAAATCAAAGATCATGCTGGTCTCAGGCTCAGGAGTCAGACGTCTCTGGAGACAACACCGAACACGGTTCACGTTCCATCAATCCTTTCATCACATGACCTGATGAATCACAGCAGAGCCCAGTCATCCCGTGAATCACGTCTTTTAATGGTTCCTTCCAGGCGAGACCACCTCAATTAAAGAGCGTTTAGTCGTCAGTACGAGTTCGGCTCATTTCTTACCGTTCACCAGCACAAATGATTTGAATGTTACAGTGAGTCACTTACAGGGAACGGGAGCTGGCTGTTTCTGTAGTTCAGACACATCACCAGAACAATAGGCTTGTTAACAAGTGAGAAATGGCTTGCTAATCTTTTCTGTGCAATAAAGTGGAAAATATCCTGTCATAAACACTGAAACGCCTCTAATAGTATTCGAGATTTAACTGCATAACCGAACATGCTTGTTTAAAATAATACACGTTTCATATGTCTGCGGAAAGTGCTTGACTTCACTGTTTTCTCAAAGAAATGTATTCATAACTTCAGCAAATAGAACAAATCAATGAGTCAGACGTGTAAAACACGGTAAAAGATCAGCACACGCCTACAGAACCAACACGCTCTTAAACCCAACCGTATGTTTAACTCAATGATGAATAATAGAGGAAGGCATCATTTTCAATATCCAATAACACAAGACGAAAAAAGACAAACGATTGTTAAAATGAGCACAGCTGAAGCGTTAAAGCATGAAGCTTCAGAGCGCCGTGATTCTTCGTGAATCAGTGTCACGCTCCATTCGTTTGCTCATCCTGAGAAACCAAACGTCACAATATCACACAAACGCCGATAAGCAATTAGCAGCGCGAGTCTCTGCTGAATGAACGGCGATCAATGGAGCTAAGCAGCTTAGGGCGTCAGCTTCTGAGGAACACATCTCTGAAAACACACGTCTTCATCCGGCTCGGACAGGAGAAACCTCCAGCGACCGCGTGATGACTCGTTGCCTTTGCGTTCAGATGTTGTACGCACTGAACGTTTAGATTCAATAATGTGGAACATTGTTATGAGAAAATATATAAATAAAATAAAAAATATGTGATATTGATGCATGCTAATGAAAAGGTTAAAGGAACGCTCCGCTTTTTCTGGAAGTAGGCTCAAGTTGAGATTTACCGTTTTTTAATTTTTCCCATTTAACTCAACTCTTCTGTAGGTATACTACTGTGTGCTACGATAAAAAAAGATTTTCTAGGCCGATATGATTAGGAACTATTTTCTCATTCCGGTGTAATAATCAAAGCAGTTTGTACCAGTGATATCACGCAGCGTCTGAAAACAGCCGGACCCTCTTTCTTGCAACCGGGGACTATTTTCTACATGCTTTATTCAGTATATATGTAATCAAAATGGTTCGTGTTCCCATATATCAACACATATGAATGAGATGATATTGCATTTTGCTGATATGATAACAATGTGTCCTAAGAAAGTCGACAGATGCTGGGAACTAAAATCAATATATTGACGTGTTTCTTCCTTTGATTGATGCCCTAGAGAGAGTTTAGGTTAAATTAAAGGCTAGATACCAGAAAATAAATAAATAAATAAATATTCTTAATTATAAACTGAACTAAAACAGACTTTTGACATGCATTTAAAGAGCATTGCTGATACACAAACACAGTCATAACTCATCAGCAGATCGATGCGTGTCTGACGGGATTGAATGCCCAGCGTTCATGAATCTGCTTGTAGAAGTATGCAGCTCATATTTATTTGGTTAATAATCACATTAAACTGTATCGTGAGTCCTGGTTACAACAAAACACTGCACTTTTTTTAACCCGATGTTTATTAAAACATGGATAAAAAGAGCTTGGCTGTATGATATTCTTAAAATTGTATCACTGGTTGGAAAGAGGATGTTATTATAGCATGGTAATATATTTATAATAAGTTGACGTGAGGTTTGTGGTGAAGGTCTCTGAGTTCGACGCTGGTCTTCATGTAGTGTGTGGTTTTCTGCTGCAGGGTTTAGGATACCGCAATAACTTGATATTTAGTCCTGCCACAAAACATGTCTTCTACCCCGTGATGAAAGTGGGCCAGTTTGGGTACGTTTTGAGTCTCAAATGGTTGGGTTTGGTTGTGAAAACCTGAGCGTGACGTGCATTCAGACACAGACTGAGGTCTGATCCGTCTGTGTGTGTGTGTCTGTGTGTGTGTGTGTGTGTGTGTGTGTGTGTGTGTGTGTGTGTGTGTGTCTGTGTGTGTGTGTGTGTGTGTGTGTGTGTGTGTGTGTGTGTGTGTGTGTGTGTGTGTGTGTGTGTGTGTCTGTGTCTGTCAGAACGTCTCCCTCCATATCTGCTGATCACACAAACCTCTCATCCACACACATTATTCATTTATAAAGCGTTTCCCTGAAATAACCCACTTCCTAAACCTAGTTCTAGTACTTCCTGGAGATGAAACTAGGTTACCGTCTCAGTGCCTTCTTAAGGGAACAGCGCGCCCTAGAAGGAGCACTCATCATTGACTCACCCTCATGCCAGCCCTTCCTCTTCAAAACATAACCTCGATCACGTCATACGATCACAGCACACGTAATAGCGTTTATTAACGTGACGCTGGACGGGCTGAGAAGTCACAGACAGCACATCTGAGATTGTTTGCAGCATTATTGATCTTGTCCTTCATCCAAAGCGGCGCGTGGAGACCTGAGCGCTAACACGTCGTTAGAGACTCTGTGAGGTAGAAAGCAGGCAGATGGTGTGCGATCGTCTCCAACTTCTGATTACAGTCGAGTGCTAACAACACCCTAAACAAATGTCTGTTTGACATGGCTCCTCGCGGATCGGAAACAGCCGTCCTCTGCTCTTCAGTGCTGCTTTACACACGATCAGAACCATATGAGAGCCGTTTCTGAAGGGTCACGTGATGTAGATTACATTCAGTGCTATTTCACAATATTACAGCGTTTCTGACCAAACAAATAGAGCTTCAAATCAGTGAGAAACTAATTATGTGTCTCTCTTGTAATAATTTAGTTGTGTAACCATATTAAGCCTGCATCAAATACATAAATATCATTTTGGACAAGACACACTCAATGCACAGTGAAAAAAATTGAAATTAAAAAGAAAAATAGAAACTAACTAAACAAAAAGTACTAAAATAAAGAAAAAAAATAGGCAGTGATGTAAAATATTACATGTAAGGTCATAAAACAATATAGAATTAAATAGTTCAATAATTTAATAGTTAACAATAAAACTACATTTAATTAAATTAATAATGCATCAATTTATAACTTCCTCAATTATGATACTGCTGTATTATTTAAGATGTTATCCAGATTTGAGATTTTGTTGTGTAATCCATCTCTCTCTCACACACACACACACACTCACACACACAGAGACACACACACACACACACACACACACACTCACACACACACACACACACACTCTCACACACTCACACACACACACACACACACACACACACACACACACACACACACACACACACACACACACACACACACACACACACAACTCACACACACACACACACACACACACACACACACACACACACACACACACACACACACACACACACACACGCACACACACACACAGGGAGTCTCTCTTGAGCTGACTGGTAATCTCAGGTAAAATTCAAAAGATAACTTGTCTCTTTGAAGATCTGAGAACACAGTCATCTGAATCTCGAGCGGCGTCCAGTCGATCTGTCGTTAGAGTTAGAGCTCAATCATACATTCATTCTGTGGAATACAGACTAACCTCACGCTTAACTAGTCTAGTTAACCAGCACTGATCAGCAGCACGGTCACAGATCAACAGATCACCAACAACGAAATCTACTTTAACATTATAAACGTCTTTACTGTCACTCTTCATCAGTTTAATGTTCCCCTGATGAATAAAACTATTACTTTCCTTTCCAAAAGAACGACCGTCGGGTCATATTTCAACACTATCAGCATCATTCACAAGCAGATGCAGCTGAACTCATAATAATAAAGTCAGATCTCGTCGTGTGTTTCTGATGTCTCTGCAGAAGTCAGATCAAGCTGTAATCTAAACCTGATCTTCGTTCTGAAGGTCTCTGGGGTCACTGAGCTTCAGCAGGAACCAGATGAGATCTGGACTTCTCCAAAGAACTGCTTACAGACACGAACACAACCACGGCTCTGTTCCTCGGTGCAATCTAATATTTACTTTCCTGCTCTACGTCTCTTTCTAAACGCACGTATTATGACTGAAAATCAACCTTCCATCTGTTGAGATCACACAGATAGACATAAAATAATTACCTAATGTGATCATATCTCTCCATCATACAGAGAAAGATTTCTGTATCAGTACTAAAAACTAAAAGTACTGTGTTTTAAATATAAAAAAATAAATCCATTTTCTTTTCAATCTCATACAAACTAAATATTGCCTGTTCCACAACAGTTGAATTAAACCATATATAAAAACAAAAAAAATAAAACCATTGAAATAAGACGTACATATTTACAGAAAATAGTTCACAGTTAATACAAAATGAAATTATTTTAAATATTAAGCTATTTAAATCTAAATTGAAGACAGATTCTAAATATTAATAAAAACTTTGATAGTATCTCGGTGATACTAAAATAACACTGGCCATATTTTATGCTCAATTTTAGCTGAATAAATCAAACCGATTTCACAATTTATGCTGATTCTAAACAATTTGAATGAATGCATTTTGAAAAAAAATATTACTTAAATGCAAATATTTAATAATAGGCTGCACTGCAGAAATATGACCGGTTTCATTCATGCTTCAAATATGATCATATTACGCTGATTAGTGTACGTTGATGTTTAAAGTCTGTAACGCAAGCAGATGGGTGCATTTTTATGCAATTCGAATACATAAACCTTAAATTTAGGCCTAAACACGATTCCATAAAAACAGAGTAAATATGAGGGCTACTAGCATTATGATACCAGCAAGCCCTGCCCTGATCTGATGGTGTTTCTGGGCTGAGCAGAGGGTCGGAGCGCTGCTTTAATTGCTCATCTGCAGCTGATCTAGATTCATCAGGAGAACAGACCGGCCTTAACAACCCTGCTCAACTGAGACCGGCTCTCGGATTTCTGCTTCTAATTGGACCGCCATTTTGTGCCGGGAAAGCCGACGCGGGAAGCTAAAGAGTCCCTGAGAGACGAGTGAACACTGACGGCCGTTCCGCAGGACGAGAGAAGCTCTGGCTCTGACTGGCTGTGACAGAGTGCTCTTCACCGCATCAATCCCTGCAGTGCTTACAGGAGCTTTCCTGAGCAACCGGAGAGACCCGCAGAGACCAGCAGAGACCAGGAGAGACCAGGAGAGACCCGCGGGACGTGACATCATCCACACACACAACAACAACCAGCACAGAGCAAACATCTCTCTCCGTCAGTCCGAGCTGCTCTAAATCTCCTCACAAACACCAGCAGTGTGTCTCTGATAAACCTGGTCACAGATACGTTCTATTCTCAATTCAGCTCAAATCAATTGGCCTGACAAAAGCAGATCATTATAACGCCTCGAGGATAACGAGTGAAAAAAGAACAACAGACATGAATGATTACGATACAGAAATTGCATAAGAAGTTTATTTTAAAGCCCTGCAAAACCTGAAATATATAACTTAAATGTTTCATGTTATGCATCATTTTTAATGCATCAGGCTTTTAAGGCTCATGTAATCAAATGCAAATATATGCAATTTGCTGCAGATGCTGAAGTTGTGCTGCTTCAAACACTGAGGTGCAATTCTAGAAGATCATATGATAGTGATTATCGGTACGAACCCTTGGAGAGGTGAGGTGTCTCAAGGAGTCTCAACACCTCACTAGCGGGGTGCCTCAGGGCTCAGTTCTCGGACCACTTCTGTTCTCCGTCTACATGGTATCTCTAGGTTCTGTCATTCAGAAGCATGGCTTTTCATGTCACTGCTATTCTGATGACACTCAACTCCACCTCTTACTCCATCCTGATGATCCGACTAGAGCTTGCTTTTCTCGCTGGATGAAGGATCATCACCTTCAGCTGAACCTTGCCAAGACAGAACTGCTTGTGGTTTCAGAAAACTCATTGTTTCGTCACAATTTCACCATCCGGTTAGGATAATCAACAATAACAGCCAGAAACCTCGGAGCTGGGATTGAAGATCAGCTGATTTCTCAGAGAACATTGCTAAAACTGCCCGGTCCTGCAGGTTTGTATTATGCAACATAATGAAGATTTTTTTTTGGAATATGCATATCAAGCTCTAGTTCTCTCCAGGCCGGTCTACTTTAATGTTCTCTCGACAGGTCTTTCAGCCAATTCTATCAAACCTTTGCAATTAATCCAGAACGCCGCAGCAAGATACATTTTTAACGAGCTGGAAAGAATGCATGTCACACCTCTGTTTTTTCATTTACACCGGCTACCAATAGCTGCTTGCATAAATCCAAGTCACCTTTATTTATATAGTGCTTTTAACAGTATAGATTGTGTCAAAGCACTGAACAGAATCAAACAGCAAAACAGTAACATAGAACAGTAAAACTTGTTTTTAATTTTCAGGATATTATTATTGAATTCAGAGACATTGTCTAGATCAGTTTAATTTAAATAGTATCTGTTTAATAAAGGAGATGATAATCACTAGAAGTGTCCCCAACTAAGCAAGCGAGAGAAAACAGCGAGAAGGAACATCTGTGACTGGACGGAGAAGAAACCAGGTTCGGTCGGGTCAGTTCTCATCAGACCAGATGAAACCAGCAGCTCACTAAAGTCTGTGTAGAGGAGCTCATCTGGTTTCAAGATATTGATGTTTTTCTACAAAACCACCACCGGCCCTTCACCTAAATTCATTCCTTCTGACTTAAGCTTGCGTTCTGCAAATGAAGAACGCTTCATCACAAAGAGGCACAAAATCACTTTCACAGACTTCTACGTGAATTCAGTCGAAGGAGTCCTAAGCCGTCTTCAAGAGTCAGATAAAACACATCCAGCACATCCATACTTACAGCACTTTCATATTATTGCTCTTTTCTTGGATTTGATTGCTTCTGTTGTCATCAGTTGCTCTGGATAAAAGCTTGTGCTAACTAAATGTAACTGTACGTGTGTGTGTGTGTGTGTGTGTGTGTGTGTGTGTGTGTGTGTGTGTGTGTGTGTGTGTGTGTGTGTGTGTGTGTGTGTGTGTGTGTGTGTGTGTGTGTGTGTGTGTGTGTGTGTGTGTGTGTGTGTGTGTGTGTGTGTGTGTGTGTGTGTGTGTGTGTGTGTGTGTGTGTGTGTGTGTGTGTGTGTGTGTGTGTGTGTGTGTGTGTGTGTGTGTGTGTGTGTGTGTGTGTGTGTGTGTGTGTGTGTGTGTGTGTGTGTGTGTGTGTGTGTTGTGCTCCTCCACAGGAGCTGCTGGACCGAAGCTGTGGATCTGAAGGATCTGAGATGAAGCTGCAGCAGTCGTGAGATACTTTATTGATCCTCTGAACACAAACTACATGAGATCTGATTTTCCTACAATCACACACACACTCTCTCACACACACACACACACACACACACACACGTTAGCTTTTGTGTTTTATGGGTGTAATGTTTTAAACTGTACAGACCGTATGTGTTATTGTTCTACACCTAAACCTACTCTTTACAGGAAACTACTCAAAGATCTTAAGTCTTTTAAATTACGAGGATTGGCGGTGTCATAAACCACCTCCAGATTGTAATAACTCTGTCATACGCATGACTTTAAACACATTTGTGTCCCCATAAACCACAGTTGCCCACCCCCCACACACACACAGCCTCGTCCTGATAACAGCGTTTGAGCGACAGAGCAGCAGGCTGTGTGTCTTATCTCTGCGTCCACTCAGTGTTTACTGTCCTCTGCTGATGTACTGGAGTAATTTCTCATTTGTTATATTATCAAGAAGCAATTACACACACAGGAAGAAAAGCCGGTCAACAATGGAGGCCATCAATCAGCAGGAAAGCGCAGGCTCCTCCACACGTCTGTCCCCTAGCGCTCACTGTGTGTTATTCTGAGGGAGCGAACGGTTAACAATCACACACAGCCTGACCGAAGACTCACTGAAAGTCCACTGACCGCTCCACGACCTCATCGTACACACTCATCTAAGATCATGTGCATGAAATACTGTATATATTATACACAACTGGGATTTACAGAACGTTAGATCATTTTAAATTATTAAACCAAAATATGGCTGTGCTATGAATCAACTTCAGTTTTTACAAAGAAATCCACCTGACCAATAAAATAACATAATAATAATAATAATAATAAAGCATAATTACACTTTTATATTATTTATTATTTTAGATATGTTATTTATTTATTTTGAATGCAACATTTTATTGTACAGTAATTAGAACTTCCATTTAAATACATTTTAAATGAGAAAAGATAAAATTGTTGTTAATGAATTTTATTACCACCATTTTTAAATAAAAATATATATATATAATTATTAACATGTAAAATATAATTATAGCTACATTTTACATGTTTATAATTATACATTTATTTGAATTAACAAAAATTGTGGTAATTACAATAAAAAAAAGAAAAACATCCCAACACTGAAAGTGAAAGTGATCTCACTGACGCTCATTTAAATCAAGCCGCAGCAGCAGCAGATCATATGTGATGTGTTTTTGTTCTTCATAACTCTATATGCTGACAGATGCATATGAAACACTGCCTCCATCCTCAATGATTTCATCTGATATATGAGACCTGTGACTGTCAAACGCACAAATATTTACACATCTGAAACACGACTCAGTTCCTTCTCCAGCGGCTCATTCTGGAGTGTGTGTCTGTTCTAATGCGTCTAATGTAGTGGGTGTTCATTTGTGAGGCTGTGAGAGACTCAATCCTGAAGTGTGTTTCCGAGAGTTTCTCACCCGACACCATGCTGTTTTTCAACTACAAAGTGTATAAAATATCATTTTCTTGTCATTACTGCATCACAAACTCACTTCTATACAAAATCTTCATGCCCTTCATGTATGTTGTTCTCGTTACAATAATATTTATTCACGTTTTACTGTTTCTCATTATTCTCAGTGCATATTTGACTAAAGTGTAATTATTTTAAACACTGTATATTTAAAGTAATTAAAGTAATATAATTATAATTATATATGGTAATAAGATTTAGTAATATGATTACTAAAAATAACATTATTTTGTGTATTGTAATGTAATATGTTTATATGGTTTAAGATTAAAAAATACATTATTTTCCATGCTTTCCTCAAAACAGGATCAATTTGTACAAAGCTCATCATTGTAAAAAAGCGAGCTGTGTTCCGATTGGCCAACTATCCAGTGTATTGTTATTGGATGAACACCGCAAGCGTCTGATGAAAATGTTAATGTGATGCTGTGTCCTGCACTAAGACACAAAAACTACAATCAAGGCATTTGCTGCATTACTGATTATCGTGACTTCTACTGTCTTTTTGTACTGTCTTTTTACGATTTATGTTGAATGAAAAAGTAAAAGTTGCTGATTCTTTCTTAAGGGTTGTGAGTCAGAAGCTCCAGACTGTTCTACAATGGTCTCACTTTATAGTCTCTGTACACAGCCAGGTTCAGGAATCAGTCCTCTGGAACCGTTCCTTCTGGAACACAACTTAACACTGATTTCTAGTTATGTCCTCTTTCGGAAACAAAGAAACACAGCGTCTCCAGAACATGGCGCCCGCAGCAACACTACAGACAGAATAATAGCTCCGCCTTCTTTCTTTGTGTAAACTTTCTTTGCGATGTGATGAAAATAAAGCCACTCTGTGAAATAGAAAAATGAGGGCTTGTTTTAGGAGACTGTGGTCAAACCATAACTTTAATAAACAATATATCTTTGGTTTTGAGACTGTAGTCTTTGCAACTTAAGGGAAGTTATCTATGCTCCAAATTACAGGGGGGTAAAAATTACTTCAGAAAGATGACAGCATCATAAAGATAACTTTACATAAAAAATGATGAGTCTGATAGGAAAAAAATATGCCATTATATGCCAATGGTGACCAATCAAAACAAAGTTTGCTTGCCTGTTACTCAAGAAGCGTTAAAGATATCTCAATGCCTTTGGATGCCCTTAATGCCCTCTTGGCATCTTTATTTTTACTGCCCTATATGGTTTGGTTTCTGGGATGTCTGAAGAACAAGTACTTTTGAAGCTGGAGATGTATTTCATTTCCTTCTGTCCAATCAAATCCACTGAACGTGCCATAAATATTCCTTTTTCAAAGTTTGCACGCCTATTAGCCAATTTCCCTAGCAGTCATGCAATTTCTGTTTCCTGAATTGCAGTGTGTTAAACAAGGCACACGTGTATTACATCAAGCCATTCGTCATCATCTCACGGGCTGCTTTCAGAAACGCCACAGGCAGCACATTTACCTCAAATACTCTGGTAAACATGCGTTAGCCCGAGAGCATCATTAACAAACGTCCTCCCACACAAACACACACACGATCCAGAGCCGAGAACCTCCTGCACCTAACTGCGTTCGGCGCTAACGAACCTCTGCAGCGTGTCTGCGGTCGTTAAGACGGAGTTAAACACTGAACCAGATGAAGAAAACTAGCCATTATCAAGAGCTAATGACCTCTGGAGGCGTCACAGATCACTTCTGCAGCCACGTGACCACAAGCAGACAATTAAAACGGCTCGCTCACAGCCGCTGGAGATAATTATGACCCTAATATCTAAACGGCTGAAGGCAAACGAGAGATTAGCACGACTCTCTGCGAGATCTTAAAGTCTCTGAGCAGATTAAGACTGGATCCGGCGGCGTCCATGAGCCCAGACGAGATGGAAACGGGCCTCGGATCAATGACGGATGACAGCTACGGATTGATTCCAGCAGCCTGATGCTGTTACAGTGTGTGTGTGTGTGTGTGTGTGTGTGTGTGTAAATCCATACAGCGCAGTCCTCCTCAGTCAGAAGTGCATCAGGGAGCTTCTCATCGATCTCTGCTCTGCTCCAGCTTCCTGTCAGTGGCTCTTGAGAGGAGACTCCTGACCCTTAATGGAGCGGCAGGACAGAAGATCCTCTGCATCCAAACAAACCTGTTTCTAAAAACGCTTTATTTAAGAGCTGGACTGGGAAGAATGCCACGTTTGGTCAAAAGAAGCGAAGGAATGCGGGAAGAGCAAGAGATTTCAGGCAATTCAAGGACAACAATTAAAAAACGCTGCTGGACCATTCTCACCTCCAGAGTAGCTTTTAAACTCTAAACGTGTGTCGAGATCAGCCACAATACACACAAGGACCATGATGCTTTTATGTTCTTGCTTTCTCTGAGAATCAAATCCATGACATTGGCATCAGATCAGACTTTGGTGAAGACTGCACAAAGATATTTTTCCGTCTGGTTCTTTTCTCATACCCTGAGATGAACGCGTATCGTAGGCTTACAATGACTTACAAAGACACATAACAGCTACAAGTATGTGCATTACTTGCTTTATACAAAGCACTCTATAGAATGAATCACATAGGATTTATTTGACTTTATCTACGCAACCTGATATGAGAAATAACAAACAGCCACAAAGCATTACTTGTCAGCCTACAGAAGAATACTATAATTCTCCGTTCAGTTAGAAGTGAATATGCATACAGATCAGGCTACCCGCAACCCAGGATATTTTTTGTGTCACTCTCGCAAATAAACATCTAGCACGATAATCTCCATCAGCCATGATGCAATTGCTGTTTTGTACCTGTTGTGAAACTCCCAAATATGATAAAAAGCGACAAGTCTTGGTTCGCAGCACCATGCAGATATATAAAAGGAAACGTGGACTTAGCACACGGATCAACGGCCTCCAATGTTCATATTTTTCCTTTCGACTGAACACGTTCTCTATGGCTCTGACTAAACGTGTGGAATTCCCGCCCTAAACCTTGCTGCTCATGACAAGAATAGCGTCTACAGTCATCTTTACTGAACTGAATTAGGTTTAAATCGCCATCGATCATTAATGCGTAATATTTAGCGATTTTACATCTAATAATTCACAAAGCAACAAAAAACTGAAATTACACTGAAAACAAGATATTGTCAATATTTTTTGAGAAACGCTAAAATGACATAAATCCCGTTTTTGTGGGAGCCCATGTCTTATTAAGAGGAGCCGAGCTTGCCCTGAGGATCATTGCCAGTGTCACACTCAACTTCACGGGAATCAGAAGCGAGCCGGATCTGGTTTATTCCTTCTGTTAGCACGCCTCATCAACCACAGCTTTAATTACGGTGAATGTGAAGGGCAGATCTGCCCTCGTGGTCTCATCCAGCAATTACACACAGAAAAATCCTCAGAAACACCTCACCAACAGCGTCTGGTTTTAGTCGAACCACGAGGACTCGTAAACGGTTGTGTTTGTGGTTTGGGTTTGATGAGGACTGAGCTCTTTGCCCAAACCCAATCCATATCAGTTTATTTTTTCACTTCATCACCTAAAGGCTTCCTTCACATCAGACTCAGGATGAATTTAAATGGACAGCTCCTCAAAAATGAAGATGCTGGAAATGCGTTCACCCTCAGGCCATCCGAGGTGAAGACACGTTTGTTTGTTCATCAGATCTGGAGAAATGTGTCTGCATCAGTGTCTCAGCAATGGATGTGAATGGGTGCCCAAACAGCTGCTAAAAAGATCACAATAATCCACAGCACTCCAGTCCATAACATCTGGAGAAGACAAAAATTTAACTAATCCATCATTAAGATGCTTTTAACTCAAATACAAGTCCAGAAAGTGTTCTGTTCTGAATCAGGAGAGAAATCTGTACACATCAGTGTTAACAAGCCAAAATAGCTCTAAACAAAATATTAACAACATCATAAAGCTGGATTAGTTTCATCTTTTGTCTTCTCCAGATGTTAATTGATGGACTGGAGTGCTGTGGATTATTGTGATGTTTTTATCAGCTGTTTGGGCTCTCAGTCTGACGGCACCCATTCACTTCCATTACTGAGACACTGATGCAGAGACACATTTCTACCTGATAAAGAAACAAACTCATCCTGATCTCGTCTTATCTGAGGGTGAATATATTTTCAGCAAATTTTCATTTTGTTGTCAACTATTACTACTGCACATAAACTCTACTGCAGTTTCATGATCTGAAAGAAAAAAGACAAAAGGAAAACACATAAAGCAACAATCTCACACCTAACGCTCATTTTGCTGCATTAGCACTATAAAAGACTTCTACCATTCACCAGGAACGGGAAACGAGAGAAATACATATAAAACTGCCCGACTTGTCCGTGTTATTCCAATCAAAGTCAGTTAAAGGAGCATCATCTCTGTTGCTGGCGTGGGCTCGCAGGAGGAGATAATGAGCCGATGAGATCCAGCTCTCTCTCGCCGAGGTCAGCTAAAGGTTGATCCGGAGTGCAGCACAGCTTCACGCCTCATGAATTAAACTCTTCATCAGGACACGGCTCCTCATCCTCATCCACATTCAGAGCACGAGTGCTCCACGCTCATTATTAATGAGGAGTCAAAGGCTTGAAAGAAAGGAAAAAACTCTAGAAAGAGAAACTTTTACTGTCTTGACGCTCAACTGTCAAATACATAATACAGCAATATTCCAGCCACTTCCTTAGTGAGTCATTTTTATGTTGCCTTAGAGTCCCATTCTCCCAACATCCTTATAAGTTCTATCTATCCATCTTCTGTTTATCCAGGAATGGGTCTAAGCAGACTTCCCTCTCCCCAGACACTTCCTCCAGTTCTTCCAGGCGAACGCTGAGACAATCCCAGGCCAGTCGAGAGACATAGTCCTTCCAGCGTGTCCTAGGTCTTCCCAGGGCCTCCTCCCAGTGGGACATGCCCGGAAAACCTCTCTCAGGAGGCATCCGGAACAGATGCCCGAGGAGCTGTCCTCTCTCGATGTGGAGGAGCAGGTCTACTCCGAGCTCCTCACCCTATCTCTAAGTGAGCGCCCAGCCACCCAGTGAAGGAAAGTCATTTCGACCGCTTGTATCCAGGATCTCCTCCTTTCGGTCATGATCCAGAGCTCATGATCATAGGTGAGAGGAGGAACGAAGATCGACTGGTAAATGGAGAGCTTCGCCTTGTAGCTCAGCTCCTTCTTTTCCATGAAGGACCGCATTACTGCAGAAGCTGCACTTCCTGTCTGTCGATCTCTCGCTCCATCCTCGCCTCACTCGTGAACAAGACCCCAAGATACTCCTCCACACTCGGCTGCAAACCACCCTGAGACGATATCACATGGTCCCCAAACCAGACCCCTCTGGCCCCGTCTGCGCCTAGAAATCTTGTCCATAAAAATAATGAACAGGACTGGTGAAAAGGGCAGCCCTGCTGGAGTCCAACAAGCACTGGGAAAACAAGTCTGGCTTACTGCCGGCAATGAGGACCAAGCTCCTGATCCAATCATACAGGAACCGGACAGTCTTTAGCAAAGGCCCCGGACCCCATACTCCCAGAGCACCCCCTACTGGACACCGAGAGGAACACAGTCCTTCTTCAAACCCACGGAGCACATGTGGACTGGTTGAGCAAACTCCCATGAACCCTCCAGTTGGTCCAGTGGTCCAGTGATCCACAACTTTAATTATTGGATAAAATTAATTATAATATCAAATGAATATTTATGCAGGCAATAAGGACTGCATATTTCTAAGACTTGTTTTCAGAGAATAGGTATTGAAAAGTTTTTTTTTCTATGTTCAAATCCAACCGTAAATAGACGTGAACAGTGCATCTGTGTGTCACGGAACACAGAAGTGTGTATGTTACAGTGCCCAGTCTTTAAAGAACATCACTATTTTTGATTTATTTACTCACAAAAAGTATTCTGATAACTTCATAATGTCATGTTCTCATCCAAAATATCTTAAATTGTGTTCAGAAGCATTTTTACCGCTTCTGAAACGGCATGAGGGTGAGTGATTAATGACATTTACATTTTGGGATGGAGTAACCTAAACTTATTTAAATAAAAGATCTAATGTGGCTATTTATTGTGTTCAATCTGTGACACCCACATTTTGAAAGATGTATTTTTAGCTAAATATACCACGACAAAAATCTGACACATTCTGGCTGATATAGTCTCCCCTTTGGGAATACATAAAAGATCTCTCCTGATGTACATACAGGACTTTTTTCTGTAAATTGTCACTCCTTCCCTTTTTATCACATACACACACACATACATTAAAACTATAAAAATAACTAAACAAAATGACAAAAAATGCAAATAAAATGAATCAAAACATTATTAGAAACTACAATAGTATCTCAACAGTGCTAAAACAACAGGCCATCAAATCAAAAAGACAAAACACACCAGGTCAAGAAACAACAATAAACATGTGGAGGCGTGGCCAACAGAACCGACTGACACACACTCTAACCAATAGCACGCCAGGTCAGGAGTGATTGACAGGTGCAACTCCTCCAGCTGATTATCCAAAAAGACTTTAGCGTGCTAGTACAGAACGTCTTTCAGTTTCCACGTGAGAAAGGAAGTAGAAACATGCCGTTAAACAGCGCTCTGTCAGTAATAATTGGTTAATAGTGACGAGTCCGACACAGTCCAGCTCTGCACCAGAGTTCGTGTTTGATTTGATCACTTCAAGGACGAGTGTGACGTGACTCAAGCGCACAGCGCTATTGTGAACACACACACTCACGTTTACAGAGAGGAGCTCGCACTGATAATAAAGCAGCACACACACACTTGCCCTTGAGGCACACAGCGTTTCTGACTGATTCACACCAATCATATTCCTTCACTGAGACCAGTCCCACACCTCCTAACTGAACATGATCTCACTGACCGCCTGCTGATGAAGACCAACCAACACAAACATCACCAAACACAGATACAATAATAAGCACTAAATGACAAGACGGAGCGGGGTCATTCAACTCAAATCAAACTAATATCAGGAGAATAACAGAAGGCCATATACGAGTTAAATTCAAAGAGAAAAACACTTTAGAAAAACAAGTGAAAAGTGCCTTTTTCTACATCTAATGTCACCACTGAGATCAAAAAGAGCTAAAGTCAACAGATTTTAATAGAGCTACCGATCTCTGTGCAGAAATAAAATATTAATGCTGGCATGTTTCTGCAGTCATTTTCTCCTCCTGTAATATGGCTCTCAATCTCTGAACCTCTGAAAAGCAGTGGGTTACTCAATAAATATACATCTGTGTCATTTAATATATAAGATCAAAGTCAGCCTTTTCTTGGCCAATGACCTTTGGTTGAGTCGACGCAAATGACCCAATTAATATATAGAAAAGGATGGGATTTAATTAATATCGCTGTATCTTAGGCTTTACTAAGTGTCTCAGAAGAAGCTGTCATTCCTCATAAAACACATCGTAAGAAGAATGGCATCTACGCTAAAATCAGTCTGTTTCTTTCTTATTCTGTTTCTCAGTTTGCATCCACACACACACACACACACACACACACACACACACACACACTCACACACACTCACACACACACACACACACACACACACACACACACACACACACACACACACACACACACACACACACACACACACACACACACACACACTCACACACACTCACACACACACACACACACACACACACACACACACACACACACACACACACACACACACACACACACACACACACACACACACACACTCACACACACACACACACACACACACACACACACACACACACACAGATATGTATAAAATGATCTTTTAATATTGAACGTGACTCAGAGTCTGTGACAGCAGGTGAATTACAGCCGTTTACCGTAAACTCTGTGAACATCGAATCGTTTCTGAGGAACCTTCAGAGGTGTGATCCTTTAATTCGTTCATTCATAAATTACTTTGTATAATTATCTTCATGTTCTCTCACAAAACACAAGTGCCCTGTGAGACTATCAGGACAGTATTTCTTTATGCCCAGCAATTAAATATGGCTACAATGATCTTTTAAATATGATACCGTAATGCTAACCGTGGGGATTTTATCATGATTTATTGTAATCATTACATCCCTACGACAGACTCCGCTCGGGAAAGAAA
Organism: Puntigrus tetrazona; assembly: GCF_018831695.1. Classification (NCBI taxonomy): domain Eukaryota; kingdom Metazoa; phylum Chordata; class Actinopteri; order Cypriniformes; family Cyprinidae; genus Puntigrus; species Puntigrus tetrazona. The sequence continues at coordinate 4,684,086 of NC_056705.1, forward strand.
GACCTAAACAATGTTTCAGATGCTGTGGAGTGAGATCAGTGCGCTACTAGTTAAGCTAGTCAAGCTGGTCAAGCTGGTCAAATCCCATCCCACTTCTTTGAATGGTCCTGCAATGCCTTTGATCTACTCTTCTTCCCATTAACCCTAAAACAAAAAACACCTAAAGCCAGAATAAAACAGTTTTTTCCATCGTTCGTTTGTGATAAAGGGATGTTCTGACAGCAGTTTAGAACAGATCCAGTCATTCTTAAGATCAGTGTAAGAACAGAGCGCCGTCAGTCACATGATCAGTCACCGTCTCCAATCAGAACTGAATGTCACTCTCATTCCTGTCAGATTCTCTGGAAGACTGGGGGCGGGGCTTATCACATGGGGTGTGGCTTATCAGGGCGGGGCTTACCAGAGGGTCAGCAACATTGTACTGTTTGTCTCAGTTCTTCAGTCTGTGTCTGTATAGCAGTGTTAATGATGATGATGATGATGATGAAGATGAAGATCAATCCTGACATTAATTGCTCTTTCACACATGCTGTGGTTAAGAATAATTACTAAACGAGCACAGCTCTCTGCGGGTCAGCAGACTCGACCGTGATGATGGACAGGAAGTGACATCAGCTGATCTGAGTGTGTCAGGACTCATCTGATCAGATGAACACTGTTACTCATAACATTATGATCAAAACACACCATCACTGAGAACCAAACACAGAACAATCCAGCGCACCGCTGTGTGAGAGCTGATTCA
>NC_056705.1:4689830-4692330 GCF_018831695.1 Puntigrus tetrazona
AACATGAACTAATAATGACATGTGTTGTATTGTTTCCATGCATCAGAAAGCAGCCGTCACGTCCAGGTAGTGTATGTTACAGCAAACAGGAACAAGTATACTACAGAGAAAATTTCTTTCTGCGAGTGTTTGAGCTTTTTGAGGTTTATTTGAGCGGACTGTGAGGACGAGCGCTGGACTTCTATACGAGCGGATGCACGTCCATTGAGTGGATAGGACCGGGCGGCCGCGCCATATATTATATAACATATTTCCCGCCGAAAAGTGAAAATGTCAAAGCAGTCCTATTATCAGCAACCTAAAAAAAAGAGGTGTAGGGTTTGCTTTGAAACAGCTTTCACACACAAAAAAGAGTAAATACACATATGCTTTTCCACTATGAATCAGAATAATTTAAACAACATCAGCTTCATTTTTTTAATTCTACGAGATTATTCTTATTCTTAAAGTTTATATGAGATTCATCTAGTTTAATACTGTTTAAGTTGAAATGACACCCAATCAGATCACACCTACGACTGAGCTGAGCTCAAAGTTTAACAGAGTAATCTGAATTATGCATGAAAGTATAACAACTGACAGATTTTTCTTGCAAAATGTAGTCCAATAATCTTTGTTCATAAGAAAGCCACGCAGTCCCTTCTGAGCACGCTGAGCGTCTCATTTACACCTGTGTGTTTCTGCCTGGATTGTATTGTCATGTTTGTGTTTGAAAAGCAAAGCCGAAATAAATCCCAATGATTCTCCAGTTCATCTAAATGACACAAACAATGGCTTCTCTGTAATATGCGTGAGTGTGAGGTTTGGAGCGGCGTCTGATGAAGTCTGGAAGTGTTTCTGACAGGCCGCACGTCGTAATAATGTTGTTTTTGTGGAGAGAGCGAGAGATACACTGGAGTGAAATGAGACGAGGTCCGTGGGGAAATCACACGCAGAATATCACAGCAGCTACAGCGCTCGCTCAAACACAAAGACCATTCCTGCTCCCGGATCTGATGGGTGTGAGAAACAGCTCTCTGACATTAAATCAGCATTAAATCTGACCTTCTCAACTCGTCCAGCAATTAACATACAACTCCACATCATCTGAATATACACTTCATTACCAACAAAACAACAGTCCACACAATCATTCCATCATCCATTCATCTACACATCCATCATCCATCCATCCATCCATCATCCATCCATCATCCATCCACACATCCATCCACACATCCATCCATCCATCCATCCATCATCCATCAACCATCCATCCATCCATCCATCCACACATCCATCATCCATCCATCCATCCATCATCCATCCATCATCCATCCACACATCCATCCACACATCCATCCATCCATCCATCCATCATCCATCCATCATCCATCAACCATCCATCCATCCATCCACACATCCATCCATCATCCATCCATCCATCCATCCATCCATCCATCCATCCATCCATCCATCATCCATCATCCATCATCCATCCATCCATCCATCCATCCATCCATCCATCCATCATCCATCCATCCATCATCATCCATCCATCCATCCATCCATCCATCCATCCATCCATCCATCCATCCATCATCCATCATCCATCCATCCATCATCCATCCATCCATCCATCCATCCATCCATCCATCCATCCATCCATCCATCCATCCATCCATCCATCCATCCATCCATCCATCCATCCATCATCCATCCATCCATCCATCCATCCATCATCCATCCATCCATCATCCATCCATCCACACATCCATCATCCATCATCCATCCACACATCCATCCATCCATCCACACATCCATCCATCCTTCTATCCATCCATCCACAATCCATCCATCCATCCATCTGTCCATCTTCAGGGGGCCCTCTCTGATCACAACAGTGGATAAAGGTTTGCTAGATCATGATTGGATCTTGGTGGACAGGTGACAGGACATTGGTCAGACACCTCTTAAAGGGCAAGAAGAAGCCCAGGAAGGACAGTGCTTCTCATTGGTCAAATGATAGTTTCTGCCCTTCACCCACCAACAGACAGACTCCTAATGTCTTAGGCATCTGGAAACAAAGAGGGATCCAGAGATCCATTCATAACTACGTTCTCAAACCTTATACTGATGAAGTACAACACACACATCTCATACTTATTCAGAGAAATGTTTTCTCAGTGACTGCGACACAAACCCAGCTGTTAATGGACCAGTGAACTTCTGTGTGACAGTTCAATCTTCTCCCATCTTGTTTGGACTTAATGTGTTCATAACATTGACAAAATGATTCTGGTTGTGGTTCGGTGAGTGAGAAATGCACAAGTGAATCTTAATAGTCACACTTTTCTAACTTTGTGTTTGGACTACGCAGATAAGTTCCACAGGAGGAGAGAAGCTCTGGTGAAATCAACCAATCACAGCACGGAAGCGGAGAAGCGGAGATTATTTCTCCTCCTCAGGAAGAGATAAAGGTACCTTCTCAAAAGAGACACCAACAGAAACAACCCTTTCT
>NC_056705.1:4697330-4704830 GCF_018831695.1 Puntigrus tetrazona
GACAGGAAACAGGAAACAGGAGGTTCAGGTCAGACACTCTGTTCTATCTTATATGTGTTTCTTTTGTTTTAATTTGCCATAATAAATGTTTGCAGACTACCAAAACATTTGAACCTAATTCTAATTTATTCATTTTCTATATTTACATAACATTTTTATTTAACTTTTCATTTTCTTTTTAACTTTCTAACGCTTTATTTAACTTTCTAGATGTTTATTACAGTATGTTTTTAAATCCTACTTGAGTATAATTTTTTTTTTAATTATTCTTCCTATTAATTCTTTCTAGAATTATATTCCATTAATGTTTTTAATTCCTGTAATTCTTTTTTCGTAGCTCATCCAAAGGTTTTATGTACAGTCATTATATTTATGACACTTTCTTGATGTACATCACGCTATGTTTTTACATCCTGCTTTCAGTTTTTTTTTCTAGATTAGTTTTTAATTTTTCTCCAGATGTAGGTTCCCCTCGTTCAGGCCCCTGTGAAAGAAGCACACTGTGATGTAGTGATGCACACTATTAAGGGAAGCTCAAGCCGTGTTTATGAGCTTCACGGGAGTCTCATCCGTCCTCGATAGTAATTACGAAACTCCTGAAGAGATGATTTGATGTTTTATTCATCTGCTCTGGGAATCCTCTGTTTATTGCGTCTGGTGAAGGTTTACTGTCACAAACAAGCTCTTCTCAAGTGAGTTCTTCTCAAAGCAGTCCTCGGTCCAAACCGCTGTTTGTTTCACTAATTAAGGGTCCGAATAAAGAGATGCCATAGACAGGAAGTATTCTGGTTTACAATGTCCTTCATCGACGTACACTAACCTTCAGTTTGGGGTCGTTCAAAGACATTAAACTGTTTAGAAGTGACAGGAAAGACTTTAGAGCAGGTTCTCTTCAAATAAATACCGTACTTCTGACTCTCGGGTTCATCTGCATCACAGCGTTCTGTTAAAACCGTTAGCACTGATAATAAATGAGCAGTGAATGGGGATATTATAATGATTTCTGAAGATCATGTGACCCTGAAGACTGCTGAAAACACACTGAAATAAGCGACGCTTTACACACATTCACAGAGAAAACAGCAGTTTTTTTCTTTTAGACCTTTGTTTTATTAACGGCAGCCTGGCTGAGCAGAGGAGAGTGAGACGTGACTAAACATGACTAGTCAAGTATCACCCGGGTTAACTTCATTCAGGACGCCTGACTCACTTCTGAGGGTTTCTAACACACAAAGACTAACACACCGTCTGTTCAGAGACAACGGCGAACCTGAAGATGTTCCCATGATGCAGTGCGCCAGTACTTTCAGTCTGACAGGACTAACCCCTCGTTAACTAACCCTTCCTGACCACTAGTTAGTGTCTGCGCTCCCATTGGCTGCTGCCCCTCTGTGTCACGGCTCATTTGCAGGAAGCTGACGAGCAGTTGATTTAAATCACGACAGAAACGGCGGCAAACGATTCATGACACCTGACCTTATTTACAACAATCTCACTGCCGCTGTGTTCATTAAAGTAGATGATGATTATTAGTCATGCTCTTGTTTCTTGATGAATATTATATGATCAGAGAGAGATCATGATGGATTGAAACACTCTCCTCTCATTAATGTCTTCATCTTCTCTTCACTGAATCCTGTCCACTCTTTTATTTCATTCCACTTACTTCACTTTTCTAGATGAAGACTTCTTGTAAGACACACTCTGATAATAATGTTTTCATTTCACTGTAATGTTCTATATACTGCATTTCGTAATTTACAAAATCATTTTTAGGGTGATTTTGCATCTCCAGTAAAAATGTCTTGAACTCTTCTTCAGGTCCTGAACGCTGAGCTCAAACTACATAAACATCTACAAAACCCCTTTGACTCAGCGTTCAATTTCTATAAAATACTTTAAGATGTGTTTATGATGTTATGAATGCAGATGTGTGTGTGTGTGTGTGTGTGTGTCAGTGTGTGTGTGTGTGTGAGTGTGTCTGTGTGTGTGTGTGTGAGTGTCAGTGTGTGTGTGTGTGTGTGTGTGTGTGTGTGTGTGTGTGTGTGTGTGTGTGTGTGTGTGTGTGTGAGTGTGTGTGTGTGTGTGTGTGTGTGTGTGTGTGTGTGTGTGTGTGAGTGTGTATGTGTGTGTGTGTGTGTGTGTGTGTGTGTGTGTGTGTGTGTGAGTGTGTGTGTGTGTGTGTGTGTGTGTGTGTGTGTGTGAGTGTGTGTGTGTGTGTGTGTGTGTGTGTGTGTGTGTGTGTGTGTGTGTGTGTCAGTGTGTGTGTGTGTGTGTGTGTGTGTGTGTGTGTGTGTGTGTGTGTGTGTGTGTGTGTGTGTGTGTGTGTGTGTGTGTGTGTGTGTGTGTGTGTGTGTGTGTGTGTGTGTGTGTGTGTGTGTGTGTGTGTGTGTGTGTGTGTGTGTGTGTGTGTGTGTGTGTGTGTGTGTGTGTGTGTGTGTGTGTGTGTGTGTGTGTGTGTGTGTGTGTGTGTGTGTGTGTACCTTTGAGGTCCAGGTTCCTGGCTCCGTTAGAGTGCTGTGTCACGGTGCGAGAGTCTATCTTGAGCGTGTGTACGTTGTTGGTGTCTCGTGAAACCACCACGTTGTGCCACTGATTGTCGTTGAGAGGCTTCTCTGAGTTCCCCTTCATCAGAGACGGGCCGTTCCCGAGGTCAAACACGTAGTGGACGTACCTGAAACACACACACACACGTCAGGCCTGTTATCTTCGTCACTGATGACGGCTGAGAAACACACTTTATTCACTCTTTATTTCGTCGACACACACTCTTGGGCTCATTCCACAGTAAACTTAGTGTGTATTTGTACATGCAGTTTAAGATGAATATACATGATATTTAATCTAAATATTTTTTTTTCATCTATCTAAACACACAGTATCTTTAGTCTTCATTTGATTTCAGTTTTAATTCAAGCTAACTTTATACTTGTTCAGTCTTTTAGTTTAAAGTATGCTTCTGCTTCTTCAGGCCGAGTCGAGCCGGACAATGACTTCTCTGAATTTAATAATGAAATCCTTTTAAATGAACATTGAGTGTTTACTAATTGAAACGATCTGTAATGTGTAGAAATAAAGACTAAATGTCCAAAATACTTCAGTTTTATTAGTTTTAATACAAACTGAAAAAAAGATTAAGCTTCTTTATTTAGTATCTCATGCACTGTATTAGGTTTTTACTGAAATGCACTAAATCTATTTATTTAGTCTGAATGCATGCTTTATTTAGTATTAATGCGACCGTCACCTATTCTGAACCGAGGACTTTTCTTCTTTAGGACGCTGTCTGCTGATGTAATGAAGACGCAGCGATGCGGAGCGAGGACCGAGATTTCTGACTCCGACACACACTTATTTGAGTTGAGCGGCGCTGGAAAGGTTTTATGCTTTGAGTTCTGATTGAAGCGTGTCTTTATTTTCTCGAGACAAATGAGCGTGACGCTCCTCGCCGAATCTAACTCGTTTCCTGAGTTTATTCTCAGAGCGTCGTAAACGTTGCTCTCTGTTGTATTCTCCACGTTTACAGTCATTTCCCTTCAAATATTGATTCTAAAACACTGCATTTATTGTGTTCGTCTCAGATAAAAACTGTGAAAGATGAGCGTGTTCTTTGACAACGACTGCGGCGCTCTCTTTACACACACTCTCCACGTCTGTTGCTTGGAAACACACTTCTCCACAACAATCAGTGTGTGTGTGTGAATGAGTCAGCTTTCACTCATCAAACTTTCCACACTGATGAAAACAACGAGCCATCATCTCCATCTGAGAGATGATCAGCAGATTCACCTGAGAGGAATCATGGACCCTGAAGCTACTGAAGATACCTTCAAAATCACCACTGAATATTTGAGCTATGAACAATACAGGTTACAAAAACACATAAACCATAAGAAAAAAAGATTTAAACTCAGAATATGAGTAGTAAGAAATTATAATTAATAATAAAAATAACAGTTTAGATTCTAGATCATTTCAAGCAGATGCTACATTTAAATGCTGAAATGAAAACTGAAAAGAAACTAAAACTACAAAAGTAAAGAAAGTAAAGAAAACGTTCATTTAAATTATCATTGGTTTGATTACAGAGACGTCTCTGCATTTAATAACAAATAGTTTCATTTATCTCTATCACTGTATTCTATTAGATTCTGTTCAGTGCTTTGATACCATCTGTGTACACTATATAAATAAAAGTCATCGATTGATTGATTGGTTGATTGATTGATTGATGGATTGATTGATTGATTGAAAAATAATGCATTACAATTTTTCCTTACTCCCTGAAGAAGTGACTCTTATGTAAATCTCTTATAGAGAGTTAGTCTTAATGTAAATCCTTGTATGCACAGTAGAGGGCACCGCAAAAACTGTATATAATATTCTGAGTTTGCGCCTGATTTCTCTCAACATGGCAACCCCAGAGCTGTCAGTCAATACACGAGAGTTAATTCTTCAAAAAAGTAACTCATTAAAGAGTGGTCTGAATGCACTGAGCAGGACACTGAAGATGACCGACCCTTTGACCAGCTCCACCACGATGAAGTCGCTGCCGTCTCCGCTGTTGAAGAGCAGCAGTCCGTCGGTGCTGGTGGTCTTGAACTGGAAGAACAGGTGCATGGAGGCGTAGGCCTGCAGCGTGGCCAGCGCCAGGTAACTGCCCTTGTTCCGGAAGGTCACGGGGTCGGCGATGATGTGGCGCATGCCGAAGCGGGCGTTCAGCTCACAGTACGAGATGTCTCCGTTCTTACACTGGTCCAGGTACGGCACGCCGTTCAGCAGCAGGCCCTGCAGGTGCCCGATGAAGTTAGACGGCACCACGGAGATGAACCTGCGCTCCGTCATGATCCCCGTCTCGATGTTGTGGAACTCCAGCCGCGTGTGATCGCCGGTCATCTGACCTGAGGACACGGCCAGAGCTTCAGATATTAACACACTTTATCTGATCGCAGAAGTCTTGTTTATGAAATTCTGTTTTCATCTCTTTTCATCACTCCATTAGTCAGAAAATGAATGAACCCCACGTTAAAAACGAGAGTGCTGCTGAAACGCAGGGAAAACTCTTTAAAACATGTTTAGTAACTGAAAGTTGTGTAATAAAGTAATCAGTTCAGTGAGTATGTCAGAGGATTTCTTTCCTTGAGCTAGAAACAAGAAGATTAGCTGCTCTGTCATTCGTTTGTGCGTTCTGATTGGCTGATGTTTACGTGGTGGGCGGGGTTTAAACGCTGACAGTCTTATCTTCCTCCCACCTGAGCTCATGATCAAAGCTTGATGAAGGATGTTTTCTACCTTCAACGGTCACGTTATCAACAGACAGCTGCAGGTTCCTCCCGCGCCGGACCACCTTCACTGAGTGCCACTCGTTATCATTCAGCTTCTGACCGGCCGTCAGGATCTCTGGACCTTTACCTGCAGCAGGAGACAGCGGTCAGATACACTCACACACACACACACTAACACACACAATAACACACTCACACACACACACACACACACTCACACACACACTCTCTAACACACACACACACTCTCACACACTCTCTAACACACACACACTCTCATACATTCTCTAACACACACACACACTCTCTAACACACACACACATACACTCTTTAACACACACACACACACACTCTCTAACACACACTCTCTAACACACACAAACATACTCTTTAACACACACACACACTCTCTAACACACACACACACACACACACACTCTTTAACACACACACACACACACACATACACTCTCACACACTCTCTAACACACACACACACACACACACACACAAATACTCACACACACTCTCTAACACACACACACACACACACACACTCTCTAACACACACACACTCTCATACATTCTCTAACAAACACACACACTCTCTCTAACACACACACACACTCTAAACACACACACACATACACTCTTTAACACACACACACACTCTCTCTAACACACACACACACTCTCTAACACACACACACGCTCTCTAACACACACACACTCTCTCTAACACACACACACACACCCACACACACTCTTTAACACACACACTCTCTAACACACACGCACTCTATCACACATGCACACCCTCACACAAACACTCTCCCTTAGACACACACACACAGACTAACACACACATACGCATACATACTCACACACACACACACAGTGAGGAGACATCTGTGCACACACACACACACACACACACACACACGTTCTCTGGTGTTGTTGGACGTATCTGACAGATCATGAATGTTCATCTTCATTTCAGTTTCTATCCTCCATGTGTCCGTCTGCACTGATCTGCACTGAACGTTAAAGACGGTTCATGTTTTAGTAGAAGAGGGTGAGTTCAGTTCTGACCCACATAATTTAACATACATCAGATATTAATATTATATCACAAACCTACACTTAAAAACAACCAAAAATGAACAAATGTCTAATTTTAGGTTTAGTAACTAAATTATTAAAACCTTAAACTTAAATGAAACTATTAAAATACTAAACAAGCAATAATAAACTGACAAATGTTGCCAAATGTAAAAAAGAAATTAGGTACTGAAATTACTGAACATAAAACTAAATGAAATGACACGCACATATACATATAATATATTTCACCTAGTAGAAGATGTTCCTGGAACAACATGGCGATACAACCAATCAGCTTTGAGGGATTGTTTTCTGAATATATGTGTTTTATGATCAGGGTCAGGTGTTTCTACACACTTTAATCAGAAATCATTTCCCACTGCTTTTAAGAATCAGTTCTGGGTCGTGTTAGTTTAGGGATAGGGATTGGGACAGTAATGTTGATCCAGGATCAAAATCACGGTCTCCTTTATATGATATATGGATATATAATGCATATATATAAAGAGTTTGGTTCCAAAAATGGCTCCAAAATCGGTATAGAAAAGTCCATTTAATTTAAAGAAAAAAGCGGTATCTGACGTGTCATGTTTTCTTTTTTTGTCCAGCTACTCAACGTCACATTCATAATCAGATGAAACACATTGGATTGCGTGTCTTGTGAGTGTACCTGTTTTTCATAATTAATGTTTTTGTCAATACAACATATAGCACTAGTGAACTAAATGCATGTAACATGACGAAGATGAATGCACCTTTTATGATTAATGCACATGTTCTTGTTCATGATGATATATTGATATCATTAATGAATTCATTTTGGGAACGATGACTGATTGAGTGTATTATTACTCCAGGGTGTGTATGTAAGACTAGTACTGATCAGACTGTATTTGATGGCATTACTCACTGTCTGATTATTATCTGATAACTCTATATTGTGATGATCTTCCTACAGATATTCTACTGACTACAGATACCTTCTCAAGAACTTATTCTAACCCGACCAGTCTACTAATACTCCACTAATACTCCACCAATACTCTACTAACACTCCACTAATACTCTACTAATACTCCACTAACACTCCACTAATACTCCACTAATACT
>NC_056705.1:4714830-4742330 GCF_018831695.1 Puntigrus tetrazona
CGCTCCGGACAAGGGTCTGCCAAATGCATTAATAAAACTAAAATGCATTTGTTATTTCATGTGCTATTGTATCTGTTGTGTTGTGCTGCTGCTTGTGATTTGTCTAAAATAGCTAAAGGAGTTGCTGAAAGAAACTAAGAGACCCTTTCAGTAGTAGCAACTAATAATAAAAAAGAAACCAAAAGAATAATAACTTACTTAATGATTCACTTTTAATGGTAAAACCTCAATTTTCTTTTATTTTAGTGGAAAGCTGCTGGGAGATTTTTAGACTGTTCAGTTAACAACACTTCCAGTCAAATAAGTGTTTCAGGGCTGCGTTTCTCGAAAGCATCAGAAGCCTTCCCTGGTTTCAGAGGTTCTGTGATGTTCTTGATCCTGGAGGGCCGGTGCCCTGCAGAGTTTAGCTCTAATTTGCCTCGACACACCTGCCTGAAAGAGTCTAGTATCCCTAGTAAGAGCGTGATTAGCTGCTTCAGGTGTGTTAGATTAGAGTCAGAGCTAAACTCTGCAGGACACCGGCCCTCAAGGACCAGGCAGGCCAGGCGAAGCCCTCCTCACCTCTCCGTCCTTCTCTCTGGAAGTCCACGTGGCACCACTCTCCGTCGTTCACTTTCTTGTTGCTGGTCTTGAGCTTGATGCTGCCGGAGCCCATGTCCATCAGCAGGTAGAGGAACCCGTCCAGCAGCTCCATGGCGAAGTAGTCGGTCTTGGTCTCGCGGCCGGGCCGCTGCTCTTTGCTGCTCTGGGGCTTGCCGTGGCTGAACAGCAGCAGGCCGCTGGGCTCGGTGGTGCGGAAGTCGAAGGAGATGGAGCTGGTCTTCTTGGTGTCCCAGCGCGGCAGGGCGATGTAGGACTCTGCCGTCTCGAAGGTCACCGGGTCGAGGGCCGCCACGTCCTCGCAGCGGAACACCAGGTCCCCGTGCAGGCTGATCTTGGGGTCCCTCTCGATGGCCAGACGCGACAGCTCCAGCTTGAAGTCGTTGTTCTTGTACACCACCTGCAGGAGTTCAATGAACATGCTGAGAAACAACTTTCCGGCACAAAATATTCTCTTGCTCAGGGTTTTGTCTTCTTTTCTAGCACAAGCATCTAAACATGCTTGAATCAGGATGCATTTACTTGACAAGTAAAACAACGTGTTCTAAAAAAATATTATCCAAATTTGATTAAAATAATCTTAAATTTAAGGCTGAACGAGATTATCCCATTAGTGGGCAATTAGACGTAGGGGTGCTATTTTAATGATCTAAGTGCTCACGTCATGACGGAGTCTCTATCCAGTCTAACATTTTTATATTCATGCAGCCTACAAAATAATATTCTTTTCAAATGTATTTTTTTTTAATTTGGCATGTTTGTGTGCTGCTGAGCAATAAGCAAAATGAATGCATGCTGTGAACCCGCCCAGAGGCGCATTTTCGACACGCTTTTTAAAATACAAAAAAATATATATATATTGCACCACTGACTTTGGACCAGGTTTGAGATGGTCTGTGAAGCAGTCTATTTTCAGCTCCTCAAAATAGCAACAATGCTCCTGAACTTCTGTCTTCTGTAGACCAGCACGCCCTTGGGCTCACAAATCGGCACAAATGCATTGCTATTTAAACAACGCAGCACAGGACGGGAAAAAGAGAACCACATCAAACTGAAAGCAGACATACTTGTGCCGCATTGCGCCGGGTGTATGATAGGGCTCGGGTCTCACGTCATTTGTCTTGTCAAGTAAATGCTTCCTGATTCAAGAATGTTTAGATATTTATATTACAAAACAAGACAAAAATACTAAGCAAGAAAGTAATTTTAAGTCAATTTTTCTGCTGCTGCTCTTGTACAAATAAACTTCACGTCCATAAAGAAATCAAGTAAATATGACATATAATTTCAGATTTGGAATTAAGTACTATCTACGTCCCCTAGTTTAATACATTTAAAGCGTATGTCACACAGTAAATAATACAGTAGATGTCATGTAGACACCAAACAGAGACTTTAATACTTGCTTTATTTTGGGTAGAAGATAAACTCAATTTACTCTCTAAATTCAATTTAGCTCTCTAAAGTACCAGTATAGCGTTTACTTTGTTCACTTGTTTCCTTTTTTATTCCCTTAACTAGCTGTCATTTTGTGTAGTATTTACTTGTATAGTACAGCCGGAGCTTCAGCAGTGATTCTCACGCAGACTTTCACAGAACTGAGCTGAAAGCTGTATTTCAGGCGATGCATAAGACTTGTAATTACGTCAAAAAGAAGATGTCATACAGACAAACACGCGAATTACGAGTAACCTCAACGGGAAATAAATAAATGACAGATGAAATTACATTAAATATTAGTGCAACTGCTGCATTTAACACTCTTAAATATCATTTCTATTCATATGGGTTTTTTCTCCATGGGAAACTAATGATGTTCCAACTGTCTAATCAAATTAAATCCGCTATCTGGCATTCAGTGCAATATAAAAAAAAAGAAGAAAAGAATTTACTCTCAATTAGTTTAGGTAGCTTTCATCGGATGGTTTGAGTAAAGACCGTCGAAGATGAATAACTCTGACACACTAAAATTAGGCCAAGAGTAGTTAATACTGTACACTACAAGACAAACCTTGAAAGAGTGAGTGACATTCAACAGGAATGCTTCTTAAACACCAGCAGATCTTTCACTTTACTCTAAAAATACTTCATTTCGGGGTTTGAAATGAATTCAATGTTATGCAGAGCTAGAAATCCACTGCCCAGTTTCAGTCGATGCAACAAACACGATTTACACTAATGGTTTTTGTGAATTTTGCATATTTACATAATTTTACATAATTTAGCATATTTACATAAGTGCATCGAGCACAATAAACCGAAGTAGTGACAAAATGTTCAGCAATTGCTTTCGCTCATTTCAATTTAGCTGTACAAGCGGCAAAACTACCTTTACAGTGACAGGCTCCACCCACCTGCTGTCACTCAAACGGTCAGCCCGGCCCCCAGACTGACGTCATTGGTTACTTCTGTGAGATGATGATCTTCCTCTTTGACCTCAGACTGTGTTTCACTCATTCAGACTGTTCAGATTTCAGTAAAACTGTCCTTTCTCACACAGGATACCAGTTTTTTCCCTCTCCCTTGTTAAACCTGTGCTGTTCGTGCTAATAAATCTCTGATTATCCTATACTATCACTGAATCTTGAATTCCGTCTTTTAATGACAGGCTTCGTGTTGCATGTTTCCACTCAAAGACTGAACAAGTGAACAGGTTCAGATCAAAGAAACCCGTAAACATCCTAAAAGAAGTTTAAAACCTGCTGTCACCGAAAGACAATAAGTTGAGAAAACAGTAAAGATTTTTCTAGCTGACCAGCAGTCAATTATTAAACCATTTAAATCATAATAATTAGCCTTTAAATGCCTAAATAGTGCCCGAGCACACATAAAGCAGAGCACATCTATGAATGTTATTATGAATGTGTCAGGGAAAAACTGGACTTGGTTTATCCCAAAGTTTATTGTTGATTAGAAGCGACGCATTCAATAATGAAATGTCTTTAACTGAAAATTTGAAAATAAGTGTTTCATCTCGTCATTACACATCGCTATCACTCTATTCTTCTGTTTCAAACTGTTCACACAATCTGTATTGTTCAAAGCACTAAATAAATAAAAGTGACTGATGTCTGTAAGGCGAGTATATACAGAGTTTTTGAGTTTCTCGCGTTTTGGAGCACAAAGACCATCCTGATTGTTTCATTATTTTACAAAAGCGCACTGTTTTGTTGTTATTGTGAGTGCAATAAACTTAGAGTCTTTACAGAGTTGAAAGATGTATTACTCTCATTCAAATATGAGGAGTATTTTAAGAGCAGGTGAGCGCAGAAGTAGTGAAGAAACTAATCCAATATAGGAGGACCGAGCCTCTTCTGGTCTGGACTATCAGGGGGCTACTAGAAAACAGCCGGACGCAGTGTCCGGTGATAATGAGAGGTTTGTTCTCACGTCTTTCAGGCAGCCCATGAAGTTGTTGCTGACCGGAGACCCGGGCAGGTCGGCCGTGTTCGGGCTTCCTCCGATGTAGAAGAAGTCGTCGGAGCCCAGCATGGTGTAGTCCTCCTGCGTGTACCCGGTGGTTGTCAGAATGCCGTCCACCGAGATGGTGACCTGGCGAGAGACGTCCGGAGAACAGAGACGGGAGAGAGGAGACAGAGACACTGGATTAAAGAGTCATTGTGGTTGTGCTGCTCGGAGCGAGAAACGCTTCTTCAGGACGCAGCTGAACTCTCCGGCACGCCTCGACACGCCGAACACCAAACACACCTTTATTAGTGCGATTTACGGACTTTTATGTTCTTATATTCGCTTTTATTTGCAGTTTAATTGTCTTTGTTTTTGTCATAATTAGTTATGTCTATTTTTTATTTCAATTTAAGTTACTTCAGTTCATAAAGTTAACTAAATGAAAATGTTAAATGCTGCTTAGAAAACCTGACATAAATTATTATTATTATTTATCATTTAATTGATTGTATTTTCAGTCACAGGTTTCTTGTATTTTTCTGGTTGTCAGTTTAGTTAACTATAACTATAATAATCCTGCCAGAAAAGGGTTCAGATGTTGACTTAAGACTTTAATCAAACGACAAACGTAACGCGAACAAAATGAAATGATGTTTTCTATTTCTAATGCATTTATTTATTTACATTCTGCTCAAAAGCCTTTGTGTGTGTGCTGCAGTCAATCATTCATTACTCATTTCATGTCTCTTCTGCGGTCCGGACGCATTTTCCTGCTAAAAGCTCTGATTTAGAGTGTATTTCTATCATCCCGAGGGAGACGGCGGCTCGGTGATGATTAACAAACCAGCGCACACTCACAAATGTGTTTACTGCATGGCTTGGCTTTTTAAAATGATTTGTCAGGATCACTTATTTGTTGAATAATAATTATGTTTTTGGCCGTTCTGACTGAACGTGTCCAATTAAAACCTGCGCTGATAAAGGTTGACGCTTGGCAGCGAGGCAGACGACTTTATCTGTCAAATTATATTTTTATTCAGTGACTATCACGCACTAAGCCGCGATGATTTCTCTTCACCTCTTCACAACAAAACACAAAGCAGCTTCTAATGAAGTGTGCTCCGACAGCCGCTGCGGACGAGCAGAGATCAGCCGCGGCCGAAGAAGCGTTTCCAGAGCGCTGGTCATCACCGCAGCATCGCTCGCTTCACGGGGAGCTCGTTCTGTCCTTCGTTCTGCCGTACAGCGCAACGCATTTTTATGTCTGCTGTCGTTCTCGGAGAGCCGTGGCCTTTAGTCAGTGTCTCTTCTCTACACTCGGAGAATAAAGGCTTCCGTCCGGTCCAGAAGCGGTATTCTCCAGAGTGTGTGAAGCTGTGTGAGGGACCGGCTTTCCTTGAGCTCTTGAGCTTCCCTCTCAAACAGGAAGTGTGTGCGAAACGTTGGCCAGGAGTCTTTAGTTCGTCACATGATTCATGAAGGAGGTAAATTAGCGTTATTGTGAAAGTGCGCGCGTTCCTGTGTGTGTGTGTGTGTGTGTGTGAGTGGTGAGTAGTCAGTGTGTGGTAACGTTCTGGCATTATGTCAATGTTTTCATCGCTCGTTTCTGGCCTGGACTCCAGTGTTATTACGAAAAATAAATCATTGCAGGAAGAGAGAGAACCAGCTGACAGCCACCTGTGAGACAGACCCAGAGAGAGAGAGAGAGAGAGAGAGAGAGAGAGAGAGAGAGAGAGCTATAGCAACAAGATTTGTCTGAATGGGAAAAAGAAGAATTTGCCAAGTAAACAGAGCAGCCCCAAACAATAGGTGCAGAGCTGAATTAAGCCATTGTTAATTAATATTCACAACAGAGCAGCTCGAACGCAAGTGATTAGAGCTCATACCCGGCAACGACAGCAGAAACTCACACTATACCCAAACCAAACGAGTACAGTCACAGAAACACAAGCGCACCGACTACTGGAAGATGCCCCTGAATCAGCGAAGAGCCCAGACCAAGAGAGACGGATCATCACGCTCCACTACATCCCACCTGTCACGACCAAACACAGCAACAATACTCCAGCCAGCGGACTGAACTGAAGCAAGATCATATCTCAACTGTTTCTCATTTCTTTCTTATTAAAATGTATTCAGGTGATCACTATTTAATAACCGTTTTACATATATATTCTTGTTTTCGCTGCATCAGTCATAGATGGTGGTGGCTGTGGGATCAAGTCTTCAGATGCATCAGTGATATTACCGATTAGTACTCTTCATTCCGTGAATCACGGGAGGCTGTGTGTTTGTCCTGATTTACTGCGGCTTAGAGTTTATATTTACAGCTGATCCAGACGCCTGACCCTGAGTCACGCTCTTCTCAGACGTCAGTGTTCATGAACGGTTACTGTATTGAAGGGGTCGTTTGATGCAATTTCAAGTTTTGCTTTCTCTTCGGACTGTTACAAGCTGCTAGTGCATAGAAAAGATCCCTAAAGTTGCAAAGAATAAAGTCTCAAACTCAAATAGATATCTTTTATATAAAAGTTATGACTTAAACGCACCCCCCCAAAACAGCTCGTTTAAACACGCCCCCTTTTCCATGTCTCAGAGTGGGTTTATTTTCATAACACCGCCCAAATGTTTCATTGTGGAAGTGAAAATACTTTGTGCTTTGAGGACACGACTAGAAATCATGGGACATAGCCCAGCTGTGAGGCAATTCCAACTGTGCAAGGACGGTCTGGCGCTTCTGACTCACACTCTGTAAGTTTATACATTATTTATTCATATGATGTTTCTAAAAATGATTTAGTGTATTTGGTGTAATGCAGCGAACACATTATAATAAAAAACACATTATTTTACAAGTACAGTACATTACTGTTTCTCCACTATGACACAAATAAAACACATTAGAATCAAGGCATTCGCTGCATCCAGACATAATCACTGATTATCTTGACTTATATTGTCTTTTTACACGTCTCTTTTCATCACGTCTGCATCTGTGAATGAAAGAAGGACAATCAACAATCATTACTCCTGCTCAGGTTCTTTTAATGAGAAAACATAACTTACTTAAAGGTTGTGAGTCAGAAACAGCAGACGGTTCTTACAGAGTTAGAATCATCTCAACTTCAGGCGTGGAGACTCCGGTCTGTGCTCGGGAGGGTTACTGTAATGCCTTGCAGTACTGTGCTGACGTTCAGCAGCAAAGACACTGTTTAATAAAATGGGATTAAGCGCATAAATTATATTTTTCTTATTTAATATATTTAATAATTACAGCTTTGTATAATATCCAGATTATTTTTTTGATTTTGAGGAACGCTGAATGTTGATGTTTAGTGTAGAACAGTAAGATCATGTTCACACACCGCTCTGTACTTACTCCTGATTTCTCTCAACATGGCAACAATGGAGCACAGTGTTAGTTCTGGTAGGTCACGTGACTCAGTTATTCACGTCACTTCGGCTCATTTAGTTGGCAATGTGTTGCTGTCAACATTCTCGTTGTTGCAATATGCTGCACTTAAAGAGGGATATAATGGCATTCATGCGTTCTGCATTGTTACACCCCTAAGAGTTGAATTGTTTGGTGCGCTTGCAGTGACCCGTGTGAGAGACGCGTTTCATTCATGGCACGGAAATAATCAGCAGAGCTGCAGTTTTTTGCTCGAGAAGGCGGCCTTTACAAATATTTGTTTTGGATGTGAGGAAAAAGATAACCTTATTCGGTGTTATGTGAAAAGTGGATGCAGTCTGTTTTTTCCGGGGCAGCAAGAGTATTTGTTCGCTCCTGTTATTTCTGTGACAAATATATATATATTTTTTAACAAGGTACTTTCTGACACTGAATTTGCACATTGTTTGATACTAAAAGACAGAACGGTCTCCTCGTCGTGACTAGGAACTACCACTGTAAACTGCATCAAATATCTGTTTGTTGACTCTTAAACTCCGCCCACTGCTCACCTCCAGGAGCTCGGCTGCTTTCAGAGAGAATCGTAAGCTATATCTTTCTTTTATAACCTGATTACCTGAAGACTCTTCAGAGATGTGAATGATGCAATACTACACTACAGGTTCTCAAGATAATCTAGTTGCCTTAGCAGCACATATTTAAGCAGCAGGAAATAATGACCATGGTGCAAATGCAATCATTTCTGCTGCGGTGCACCTCCAAAGAGAGCGTCGTTGTTCAGTCGAAGTCTTCCGCATCCGAAAACCTTGGCGGCTGACATGCTGAATTACTGCTTTTCAGCCATGACTTCGCAGGCAGCATTTGTTCATGAAGGTCATGAAACTGATATCGGACATGTTTCTGAGGCAGTTTAATGTTAAACAGTGGCAGGCGGCCAGGGCCAGCAAAGCCTTCTCTTCTGGTATTAACACTATCAGAATTACTGACTTTTTTCCATGAATGTGCATTTAATGATCTCTATTCTCTTTATTTCATAGCTGTTCTCTTTGGTTGCGCTGCTTCCAGTGGTGTATGCTTATATTAGAGCTTTTATCCAATCATATTTCAGCAATCGTGTTGCCAGGGTCAAAGAAATCTGTCTAAGGCCTTCAGAATTAACAGTGCAGGTTTACATTTCCGTAAGAGTATCTCAGTTTCCCGAACCGAGCTGTAGAAACGCCTTTAGCAGAGGCAGGCGAAGACGAGACTCGGGGGGGAGATGAATCACAGGGGTACGTTACATTAAAACACATACGCTTTTCTTCAAAGCCCTCTATGAATTATTTTAATGTTACTTGCTTGCTTTCCTGGGTGCTAACTATTATCTTCCTCCTGCAGAGCGGTGGGGAGACATAACTTGTATTATATCAATGTTATCTGTTAGGTATAGATATATGTTTGATTTAATAAACGTCTGTAAGAACATCGGGTGAACTGTATTTTTGTCATTTCATCTGGTTTATTCTTCATCTCGAGGTGATGTGCTGCAGCTTGTTGAATTGTGTTAAATGGGTTTCTAGCTTTAGTAAAAGCTTTCATTATCACTACATGAGACACCTGTATCTGATGCGAGGCCCAGTTATACTGTATTTCTGTGTACTACTCCTGGTTTCTATAGCCGTGCGACATTATGATGGATTCGGATGCCCCTAAAGGTCTAGGTGTGAAATGCAACAAAATTGAACGAGCTTTGTTAATCACTAAGTGGATTTAACTTTTTTCTGTTCATTCTGCTCATTTGTCTAGTCGAACACGCTTGGTTGAGTTGAGAAAAACATGCTTGTTCTTAGTTATAGTTGTATTTTTGAGTGCACGCTTGTCCCAGAGCTATCCGCTTGTTATTGGAGCATCTGTCCTCCAACCGAGAGATCATTTGTCCAAATCCCTGAAATATGATCCTTCTGAGTGTATGCTACAATCAGCAACGGCGTCATACGATAATACGGTCATGAGTTTGATCTCAGGGACCACACATGCTCATAAAATGTATATGCACTATGAATCATAATTTATCATATTTTCTGTAAGGGTGGGTTTAGGTGTGGTCATTCATATGAAGTACACCTAGTAAAATATGTACGAATTACAAGATTATTGAGATTAAAAATTCAAACGTATTTAAATAAACACACATTTAAATTGCTAATGACAGTCATACGTCACTTTATGACGACAGATTCAACACTGTGATTATTTTTTGCCCGCTAGATGGTGCATAACTTTAAAACGTAAAAATAAGTTGTAATAAGGTGCTTGCATCTTATTATGTAGTTTTTTGTTGAAGGACAGGATCCTCTCAAAAGAAAGAATCGATTCTCATTCATTGTTTAACGACAATATAATTGTTTATAATTAATTCCATTGTAATTTCTGTAAATTGTAATTCCTCATCTAAAAATGGTCATATTTAGAGAATTTGTTTTAGAGGGAGAGGAACTAAAATTCATGTTCATGTTTACATTATTTAGAAACATTTGGTTGCATTTAACATTATTATTTGTCCCCGCTACACGAGGGACACAGCGTTACAGTTTAACCTCACAAACTCTCTCTTAACTGCATTCACTGCATAAAAATGACTTTTTGCCTTGTTTTCCCGTTCCATGGTCCTAATGTTAAGCAAAA
The DNA here is from genome assembly GCF_018831695.1 of Puntigrus tetrazona. Lineage (NCBI taxonomy): Eukaryota > Metazoa > Chordata > Actinopteri > Cypriniformes > Cyprinidae > Puntigrus > Puntigrus tetrazona. The sequence goes on from NC_056705.1 coordinate 4,724,915, forward strand.
AGTGTTCTTCTGCTTCTGGAGTGACTGTATCTTGATGATTGTTGGTGTGTTGGTGTGACTGTATGAACCCGATGAAGCTCATAATCATTGACTCATACAAACACACTTGTGTGTTTCAGCAGATTGCATCAGGAACAATCGCCTCGAGTCAAACAACAATAAAGGCTTTGAGAGTTGAACCAGATGAACACTGGATTCACATGTACTGTAACACACTGCTCCACACACACACACACACACACACACACACCACTCATTCACTTCAGTGACTCGATGAAACCCGGCTCTCAGCTGAACGTCTGATGATGGTAAACCCTATAGAACATGTTCTGTACAAACACAGCGCTCCGGATCTCCTTACTGTCGCTGGTTCATTACAAACACACTGAAAAAATCATGGTCCTCCTCTGTATTCCTTCTGTTTTCCAAAACAAACATCTGAATAATCTGAAATCCCGACGCATTTACTATAGAAGTGAAAAAAACTGACATGAGAAGTTGTCATGATATATGAACCCTGGCAATCACAGAACGATAGAAAACAAGGCCTCACTAAGACCTCCACCAGCAGAACCTAGTTCACTCAGGAGGTCTCCCATCCAGGTTCTGACCGGCTCAGTGGCTGACCGGTCGTGGTATGACTGCGGTATTTAAAAATGTGTATACATCTGTGCTGGAAAACAAGACAGAAATCATGAGGAAGCACATGACTTGTGAACTGTTCAACCTGCAGACTGTAATCTCTGGATTAATACTGTAGCTGTGTGTCATATAAGACTTCTGTGTGAAGTGCATGGCATCAGATTTCACAGAAACTCTGTCAGTGGATCATTTATTTAGAGAAAGCTCCTTCTGACTGCCTCAGGACTCGCCTGCAGACAAACGCCAGGTGAACGCTACTCAATGAAATATACATTTATATATAAACCAGCAGGAAAGTGATGTAATATGTGGAAAGTGGTTATATGACGAGATTCAGAAACACAGATTCATGAGATTTAAAAGAAGAAAAATCTCCTGTCACTGCATGAACAGACACTAATACTGTGTGTGTGTGTGTGTGTGTGTGTGTGTCTCTCTCTCTCTCTCTCTCTCTCTCTCTCTCTCTCTCTCTCTGTGTCTCTCTCTCTCTCTCTCTCTCTCTCTCTCTCTCTCTCTCTCTCTCTCTCTCTCTCTCTCTCTCTCTCTCTCTCTCTCTCTCTCTCTCTCTCTCTCTCTCTCTCTCTCTCTCTCTCTCTCTCTGTCTCTCTCTCTCTCTCTCTCTCTCTCTCTCTCTCTCTCTCTCTCTCTCTCTCTCTCTCTCTCTCTGTCTCTCTCTCTCTCTCTCTCTCTCTCTCTCTCTCTCTCTCTCTCTCTCTCTCTCTCTCTCTCTCTCTCTCTCTCTCTCTCTCTCTCTGTCTCTCTGTCTCTCTCTCTCTCTGTCTCTCTCTCTCTCTCTCTCTCTCTCTCTCTCTCTCTCTCTCTCTCTCTCTCTCTCTCTCTCTCTCTCTCTCTCTGTCTCTCTGTCTCTCTGTCTCTCTGTCTCTCTCTCTCTCTCTGTCTCTCTCTCTCTCTCTCTCTGTCTCTCTCTCTCTCTCTCTCTGTGTCTCTCTCTCTCTCTCTCTATCTCTCTCTGTCTCTCTCTCTCTCTCTCTCTCTCTCTCTCTCTCTCTCTCTCTCTCTCTCTCTCTCTCTCTGTCTCTCTCTCTCTCTCTCTCTCTCTCTCTCTCTCTCTCTCTCTCTCTCTCTCTGTCTCTCTCTCTCTCTCTCTCTCTCTCTCTCTCTCTCTCTCTCTCTCTCTCTCTCTCTCTCTCTCTCTCTCTCTCTCTCTCTCTGTCTCTCTCTCTCTCTCTCTCTCTCTCTCTCTCTCTCTCTGTCTCTCTCTCTCTCTCTCTCTCTCTCTCTCTTTCTCTCTGTCTCTCTCTCTGTCTCTCTCTCTCTCTCTCTCTCTGTCTCTCTCTCTCTCTCTGTCTCTCTCTCTCTCTCTCTCTCTCTCTGTCTCTCTCTCTGTCTCTCTCTCTCTCTCTCTCTCTCTCTCTCTCTCTCTCTCTCTCTCTCTCTCTCTCTCTCTCTCTCTGTCTCTCTCTCTCTCTCTCTCTCTCTCTCTCTCTCTCTCTCTCTCTCTCTCTCTCTCTCTCTCTGTCTCTCTCTCTCTCTGTCTCTCTCTCTCTCTCTCTCTCTCTCTCTCTCTCTCTCTCTCTGTCTCTCTCTCTCTCTCTCTCTCTCTCTCTCTCTCTCTCTCTCTCTGTCTCTCTCTCTCTCTCTCTCTCTCTCTCTCTCTCTCTCTCTCTCTCTCTCTCTCTCTCTCTCTCTCTCTCTCTCTCTCTCTCTCTCTCTCTCTCTCTCTCTCTCTCTCTGTCTCTCTCTCTCTCTCTCTCTCTCTCTCTCTCTCTCTCTCTCTCTCTCTCTCTCTCTCTCTCTCTCTCTCTCTCTCTCTCTCTCTCTCTCTCTCTCTCTCTCTCTCTCTCTCTCTCTCTCTCTCTCTCTCTCTCTCTCTCTCTCTCTCTCTCTCTCTGTCTCTATGTCTCTCTCTCTGTGTTATTGTCTCTTTGATGCTGCTGTGGTGTGTTAGCTGTGAGCTTTCTTTCCTTCCTTCTTTCTTTCTTTCTTTCTTTCTTTCTTTCTTTCTTTCTTTCTTTCTTTCTTTCTTTCTTTCTTTCTCTCTTTCTTATGATGATGATGATGTCTTTAGTATTCCGGTGTGCTGGGTGAGGGATTACGTGAGCTTATCTGAACATGCTCTCTGTCTTGTCATGTGAGGTTTTAGGGTAAATAAGTCAATATATCTAAGAGACAAACGGTCCATTAACACATTATCAGCTGTGTGAGGCTGCTTGACTTATCTGGCCTGGAGCGGCTGCGTTTCTGACGCAGATGAGTGTGTTTCTCTGTCAATGTGCAGAAGACCCTGCTTCAGCCTGAGATCGATTTGCAGAACCAGCAGCACACACACACACACACATACATACACATACACATGCAAACACACACACATAGATTACAAAGATTATTACTGTGTGAGTGGAGGGAAATGAGCTGCATTTAATGGCAGTTTCTCTTTTACTGTCCTCCAGAGATTGTGTTTGAGTCTCTAATGGCTGAACAGAGCACCAAACAAAGGTCTCACACACACAGAGTTTATAGCCGAACGTGTGCTGAATACAGATGCCAGCACCCAAAAGCTCATTTACGCTGATGAATTCACACTTGACTCTTTCAACACTGAATTGTTTTAAAGACGAGAGAAGCTCACCCTGCTCTCCATTACACAGCTTTACTGTCTCCTTCACCTCAGTCAGCGAGGACTTTACCAGCCACTGCTTTAACCAGGGTTAAGATACTAAACTAACCTTGATCTGACAGATCTTTCAGAATCTGCTAAATATTTTCTTAATCTATGTTAGTGTTGTTTTTTAATAACATCTAAAAATCCTTGAAATAAGATCATGTCAAAAGGTGCAATGAAATGTTTTCTTGTTTTAAGTAAGGAAACATCAAAAGAACACATTTTATTTTATTGCACTTTATCCATTTACATCTGTATATTTTAAATATAAAGTATATTTTTTTCAAAGGCAGAATAAGTTTTTATCTTAACTTCAGCAGCACTTCCATTCACCAAACTTAGGGTTTAATTAATTTCTATATTCTGAAGGTTTTTACTGAAGGGTTTGTTCATATATCATTCATCTGCTTTTATTATTGCACTTCATATTTTTGCATCTGTAGATTTCAGCTAAAACATATCTCTAAAGATTCCATTCCATTCCTAAACACATCATGAACGTGTGTTATATCTAAGTTTAAAAAGAGAAATCCCAATCCAAAATCCTTTGACCTTCAATATGGCAACAAAATCAAAAATTATGATCCTGACTCTCTGTTCTGGACATTTCTGCAAATGAGTGCTTATTTACACACACACACACACACACACACACACACACATTTAGTCATTTACACTATCTGACACAGCTGCGTTTAACATTGAACAGGAAGTTAAGTGCTGGTCGTCCGGTCAGAGGAGAACTGACCCCAACTGAGTCTGGTTTCTCCCAAGGTTTTTTTTTCTTCATTCTGTATGGATGGGGTTTTGGTTCCTCTGTCTTCTTTGTTGGGGACACTTAACTTCTAGTGATTTTTAGTGATTATCGTCGATTTGATTACACAGAGCATCTCTGTATTTAATAAGTGCTTAATCTTGTCATTAAACATTACCATAACTTTATTCTCCTGTTTGATTCTGTTCGGTGCTTTGATACAATCTGTACTGTTAAAAGCACAAAATAAATAAAAGTGATTCATTGGTGTAGATAATGCTTCAATTGCATATTCAAATACAATATTTCAGAAAATAATGCAGTGTAATACAATGAGTTTATTCCAATTAAAATCAGTTGATTGAGGATTCACGCTAATATCAATAAGGTAATGACGATTTGGATTTGAATGCATTTTGTCGTATAGATGTTTACTTTAGTATCAGTGTTTGATATTATGTTAGAAAATCTGAATAAGGTCATAACAGGATCAAAATTTTCTGTACAATTAAAATACAAATGCAAACAAAATCTTGATGCTAAATAGCAGAACTTAAACAAACCTCTGAAGCTGAAGCTCACTTAAAAGCAGTCCTCTGTAGCGCTGAATGATTCTCCGGCTCAGTGAGAAACACATGCTCTTCTATCAGTATCAGCTGGTTTCTGGAGAATCACATTATCTGAGAGTTCAGTTTGACTCTTTATAAAGTCCAGTTACCAGCATCACACTAACCAGGCTGAGCGTGAAGATACAATATCACAGCGCAGCAACTTTCCTTGATAAAATCCTCCATCTTGTTGTCATCGGGCCGTTCTAATACATCTGGCAGAATTGATCACCTGTCAGCCATGAAATAATTATTTCATATTGATGCAGTGGAGCGCCAGCAGTTCGCATTAGATGAGCACTGGCAGCTCATTTATACTCAGCCAAACGAGCCGCCACAGACAAACTGTTGTTACTCGGACCTGAGCGTGCTAATGGACACGTCTGATCACCACCACATCAGTCTGCATCACTGCTGTAGTGAAGAAGACTGCGATTGTGTGAGTCTGATTGTGCTTGAGTGTGAGGAAGATCCGTCAGATTCACCTCACACACATCATTAGTATCCCTACAACTATGTTCCTTCTCAGAGAAAAATGGCACGTGTTAGGATTTCCAGTCGGGATTTAGACTGTGTAGTAGTACTGATGACCTGCTTCTAGCATCTACACATGCTTGTATCTCTTTATTAGTGCTACTGGATCTTAGCATTTCATTCAGCACTACTGACCACAACATTCTCCTGAATAGACTAGAAAACTTAGTGCAAGTGCATTAGCCTGATTCAAATCGGATGTATCTGACCGCCATCAGTTCGTAGCAGTGAATGAAGATCCTACTGATCACAATGCAGTGTGGGTACCTCAAGGCTCAGTACTAGGGCCGTTACTTTTCATGCTTTACATGTTATCCTTGCATTTGTACCAACTGCATTTTTCCATCTCAAAAACACCTAAATTGAGACATATTGTCTCATGTCTCAATGTCAAACGTAGAAAAGTTAATTCATGCTCCTCAGTACTTGAGCGATTTGTTATCAAATTATAATCCTGCACTTCTGCTCCACGTCAGCTTCATTCTTAAAGCTCTGGCCATTTGATAATACCTAGAATATCAAAGTCGACTCTGGAACAATCTCCCTAACACTATTCAGGAGTCAGACACACTCTGTCAGTTTAAATCTAGATTAAAGGCCCATCCCTTTAACCTGTCTTACACATAACACACTAATAGATGTCTATTATTCAAGTTTGTTAAAGGATTGTTTTCTGTAACCAGGAAGACTCCCCATAGCACACAATGTACTCGATACAGAAACAGATCTCCAGTGAAGACCTCGGCAGACATCAGACTCTGTAACACACACTGTACACAATCAACACAACGCCATCATCAGCACACAGAAAAACATTCTAAACACTGGACTACACAAGACATTCACATTACTGATCAGATAAACTACACTGCTGTCCAAGAGATTGATGTCAATAAGATTGTTACCAAGACATTAATACTTTTGTGCATCAAGGACACATTAAAGTGATTAAAGGGACAGTAATAATGTTTATAATGTCACAAACCATTCCTATTTCAAATAAATGCTGTTCTTTTGAACATCTCACAAAAGTTAGGTAGCTGGTTAAAGCTGACTGTATGCTGGTCAGGAGCTGGTCAGGAGCAGCAGCTCAAACCAGGTGCTATGCCTCCAAACATTCCCAACCAGCAACGGCTGAAAAAGAAAATACACCATGGTTTCCACGACAGTATTGTGCAGCACAACTCTTTTCAACATTCATAATAATTAGAATTTTTCTTGAGCAGCAAATCGGCATATTTGAATAATTTCCGAAGGATCGTGTGACACTGAAGACTTAACAGAAAAGAGATATTTTAGATTGATAACTGATTCCTTGTCGACACTGAATAACAACTTATTTTTACCACTGTTCAAAGCAAACAGTAGTGCTCCAGCATCAGCCTGAACTCAGCTACTGAACAAAACCATCTCCTGACATTCAAACAGGTCTTGAGATCAGCAGGGAACTGAATCCATCGCACGTCATGAATATCAATCACGTTCAGCATCTCAAAGCAGGTTCCTCGAGATGCGCTTGTGCAAAAACCACAGACAAGATTCAGACTGACTGCAAAACTCTCAGAGAATGATTCAGAAGCTTAAAGCACGCTCCCTCAAAAATACAGCGTGTACAGCAAAATAAGGCCCATCAGAATAAAAAACTGCAAAATACAGTTCCCTTAAATAATATCTGTAATTTTCTAATATCTAAAGATGAAGCCAGATTCAAAAATCATAACATTTTGTTGATTAAATCAAGAAAACATCCAAAATACACATTTAAGTTAAAGTTTGTGTCTGTAGATCTTAAATACAATAGATATCTGTAAAGTTTTCTCAAAATGAGTTTTACCTCCACTTCGGCAGCAGACACCAATTATATTCATCTCTGTATTTTGAAGGGTTTTACTGAGGGTTCATTCATATTTCATTTGCACTTATTTAAAATTTAACATAACGTTTAACAGAACTAAACCAGATTCTGAAAAATTAAAATCATGACACTAAACAGCAGAAATAGCTCCTTGAGACCTTTCTCTGTCAGGAGTAGAGTTCATATAAAATTCAGACTGACTGAAAAGATGAATGCGTCTGAAACAAAGCGCTCAAATCAGCATACACTACTTCAGACAAACACTGATCATGACAATAATTAAGTGATTTCAATGAGCTCTTGATAAAAAAATATGAAACCTCGCAGGATATTACAATGCACTACAATAATATGCTTTTAGTCGGAATAAAACTGAACAAGAATCATGTGACACAAGAAGATATTTATTCAATTTTTAAGAGATAATTCACCAGCACGCAAACATTTCGTATCGATTACAAACCTGAACACAGAAACAATCGAAATTGGACCCACTGACTTTGACTTAATATCCGTCCAAATACCAAACTGAATGCATCGAAAGTTTGTCAGCGCAGCGATCATCTTACCTGAGCTCCAGAGACGGCTCTCCAGAATCACTTACCTTCACCCTTCAAAGACAGAGACAGAAACTGAAGCGCAAACAACGAGCGAGCGACAGACGGGTCCTTCGACAAGTGGCTGGCAGCTGGAAAGCAACCCCGAACGCAGTTCGCGAACTACTGGAGCGAGATCGGAAGTGAACTAGCCAAAGGAGTTAGTGAGACGGAGGGGTCGGGAACAGGAGAGGAGGCCTGGGGCCGGAGCTCATGTGGTGCTCGTATGTGGGGTTGGAGGTTAGTACTTTAGTAAAGAAGAGCAGGTCAGACACAAAAATGGTTGTTAGTACAGTTACAACAAAGGTTTCATTCGGATTAGTAACAGAATTTGGGTTTTAGTCAATTAGTAGAGCAGTCAATTGGTGAAATCCTTTGTGACTCGATTCCACGAGACAGATTGGTCCGAATTGTCACGTCTGGAGGGTTTTGAGGTTAAGAGGAAACAAAATAAACCATCCAAAAGAGTCAGGACATGGGGAAGAAGCCATGCAGCTGAGTGAGCGGATGAAGATGGGGCTGATGGGAATGAGCTGTGGATGAAGGGCAAAGCAAACGCTGAGCGCAAGCCGATGGCAGAGAGAGTCAGAACACAGTCACAGCACGCCACAGATGGAGGCACGGCGACATTTAGTTGATTAAGGGGTTAAATCTGAGGCGGGACACACCAAGATGAGCGTTTTTGAGTCCACTGGTTTGCGTGCAAGCCGAGGCGTTCGGCTTGAGCATCGCAGACTCCCTCTCGCTGCGGTGAACGGGGCGAAGCGGATGAAGCATGCACACAACCGCACTGAAGATACTGAGGAAACACAGCAGGAGACGTGCGCTCGGGAACCTCACGTGATGCTGGACATGAGCGTCTCTGCCTCCGAAACACTGTTATTCTAGATCGCACTAACGTGAGTGGCGCTGACCCTTCCACCCGGATCTACTGAGCCCTCATCAGAAGTTAGTCCTGTCAGAAGGGGCGCTAGATCGGACAAATTATATATCCCTGGACCGGAGTAAGAGCGTTTCTGCTAAACGACGTCATGCATGGCTTTCATAATGGAGTTAGTATCAGTGTTAATGAACCTTCCTACATGTCATGCAGCTGTGGGCGGGGCTGTGGGCGGGGCCTAGTGTTTGACGAGTCCAGTGACAGGCAGTGAGGAGATACAGCTTGCCTTGTAAATCTACAGAGCTGAGATAAAATTCAAATACAAATATTAGATGCAAAATTACAACTAAAACAAAAAAAATTAAAAAAAAGCAATATTAATAATAAGTTGAAGTACTAAAATTACTAAAATAAAGGCTAGATGCCAGAAGCACATGATAAATTGACTGAAATAAAAGTGGAAAGTATTCAAATGAGAGCTAATTATAAAAGGAAATGAGTTGCACAGAAGAGCACTGTTTTGTTCTGACAGTTGCTCGATTCTCGTCTGCCAAACAGCAGAAGAAACGCTGTCACTGTGAAGCGTCCTGGCATCAATAACACCTCCTTGGAAGTTTTAGAGGCTACTGCGCTTTAGTAATAATTAATTGTTCATGTTTAATAATTAGGTTAGTTGTCCTGTGGGTATGTACACTAATGAAATCATCACTCACGCTGGCAGTCTGCGTGACTTCACGAAGCAAACGAACCCAAAAGCGTGTGGCTCGGGTCGGCTCTGATCTGTTGAGGAGATCTGAGCGCCTCTTATTACAGGGTTCTGTTTCACAGCCAGGTCCGACCGCTCTGATCCGGGCCCTGAATCCATCCAGCGGAGCACGAGCTCAGTCGTACCAACAACCCATTTGATCATTTTGAGACAAAGAGCGACATATAAACAACGCTTCTGTGGTACGTCATTACAGACCAGATAACGTTGAATGAACGTTTTTAAGTTACTGGAAGAACATAAGTTAATAAAAACAATAAACACCTCCACAGAATTTGTAATAGTTTTACTGTCATAATGGGACTTGTAGGGTACAACGGGGCTAAAGGCACACATTAAGAAAAAATGTGCGGCTAAAATTCATAATTGAAAAAAAAAAAAAAAAACAGATAAAGTGTGAAAAGAAATCATAAAAGCTGTTTATTTGGTTTAACATGCATGTATTATAAATGTATGAGGAGGCAAGAGGCACTGCTTGGGGCAAAATGCTCATAGTAACGATATAAATCCTTCAGATAAAATAATGTTTTGTTGTTGTTGCTTTTAATAATGTTTTAATAATTAAGTAAGTTAATACTTGTTCAAAACAAACATGTTTTTAAGTATGATGATTTGCTCTAATATGGACACCCAACACAATACACGATATTTACCATCTCAATCTAACCGTGTGGGAAAGTCAGCCTTCTATGAATCATTATGTTAATTATTACTGTAATGGTGGCTTGGTAAAACGAAATCCCAAGGCACCCTACGGTTTTGTAATGACCCTAATGGTATTTGCAGTGAAAACCATTGTATTTTCAGTCATCCTCACTGCCCGTCGCTGGGGTTTTTACGATCACATCGGTCACGAGGGTAAGCTGAGTAAAGGGGAGGCACAGCCGCAGTTCAGCAAACTTTCATCGTCTTCCTTCTATTTCTTTATACAGACTGAGCGAGACGCCGAGCGTTTAACCCGAGATCTTTCTGAAGGGAGGGGAGATGCAGGATGGACAAAACAAAGTCAAAACCATGATGGAATGAGACAGTGAAACGAAGGAGTGGAAGTCTGTAGTCTGATCGCTACCTTGATACCAATGGGGTTTTGTGTAGTCAGTATAAGCAAACAGAATAGAAATAGGAAACGGAAATCCAGGGCAAACCAAAGTAGAAGACAATTAGAATGATATCTACCATATAATGCAGTTTGTTTACCATAGCGTGTCCAATGCCTGAGTGCTTTAGGAAAAAAAACAAGGGAAGGGAAAGAAAATATATAGAATAATGACAAATCGTGAAGTCAGTAAAGGTCTTTTGAGGAGCGGCGGTCTTAAACCGGCCTTCGCTCTCTCTTTTCCTAATGTGGTTTTTGTGCAAGAGGATCAAGATCCAAATCCAGAACTAAATAAATCAACAGAATCTCTTCATCGAAGGATTTGTCAACCAAAACAAAAACATGACAACAGTATTGTTATTATGGTTAGTACGTCAGTACGCAAGTTAATATCGGAAAACAACGGATGGCCCGCATTCCGTGAATGACACGATGTTAGTCGTTTCAAAGGAACACAAACAGGTCGAAACCAAACACAAAATCCAAATGAAACTGGAAGAACTTGAAGCTGTGGGGTTAGTAAGAAGACACAAGAGTTAGCGCAACCGTTCTCCACATGAAGAAGAGGGATAGAGAGGTCGGGGGAGGGGCTGATCAGAGCGGGAGGGGCTAGAGGAAAGGCATTCGGATTGGCTAGTCCTGTGAGTGGGCGTGGCCTGCTAGCGGGCGGGGCTCTTTACAGGCCAATTGGGCCAGACTTGGGTTTCGGAGCAAAGTGAGAAATCGCTCGTCTCTGGCTGACGACTGAAAGGAGGCAAAAACACAACCGAGTTATAAACAGTCAGTGACACATCAGGAAGAAAACAGCGGCGCTGTCGTCTCGGACCTGGAAGAAAAGACTGATGTGAATAAAAAACATCATCCGGACCTCTGATTCTGATCCAGACCCGACCTCAGACCCACGCCTCTGACCTCTGACCTCTGACCTCCGCTCAGAGCAAACGCATTCAATCAGTTCTGAGTAACAGTTAGCGGCGGTCTAGCTGAACACAGAGAGGTGAATGATCATTAGAATAAAACTCCAGAGAATCAAACACATAACACACACACCAGACTCGCTAGCACTCGAACGTTTTTTTTATTTATTTTTATTTATAATGCAATTTTTTTTTCTTTTTTGAATAAATGCTGTTGTTTTGCACTTTCTTTGAATCCTAAAAAGTAGGATGTATCACGATTTCCACAAAAATATCGTGCAGCGTGTTTTCGACATTTATTAATAATCAGAAATGTTTGTTGAGCAGTAAATATTAGATAAGTATATTATTATGATTTCTGAAGGACACTGTAATGATGCTGAAAATTCAGCTGCGCTTCACAGAAATAAATGACACTTTCACACTCATTCACACAGAAAACAGCTAGGATTTTTGACAATTTTAGTCTTTGTTCTGTGTTTTTATCAAATAAATGAAGCCTCTGCATTCGTACCGAATGCTAAATTTTATGCTGACTTAATATTTATTAATTGTTGTTATGAAAATTTAAATATATATTCATAAAATACATAGTTGAGTGTTTTTTATTCGTTTATTTGCTTCTTAGTCTGGATCAAATATGAACGTCCACTTTTAATCTAAACACACTTCCCTTCGCGTGGAACCGAAGACAGACTCGAGCAGAGAATACTGATTCTGTGTGAGCTGGAAAATAATTCAGTTTGATTGATTTGTAAAGAGCTTCTCAGAAAACATATCGTTCCAGAAGCAGGTGACGGATGTGAGTGTTTATAGAGCCGCTAAGGAATATGAAAACGCACTTTCACAATCTGTGAATATGACCTGCGCGTCTGTCAAGAATCCAAGCTGATCGAGTGTTTGTGATGGGAGAATGAGAGAACAAGACACACACACACACACACACACACACACACACACACACACACGTATCTGGATTATCATAACAAAGCAGCTTTGATTCTCATTAATATGCATGACACACAGTGCATATTAAATGAGCTTCAACAACATACACAGCACATGAATATGCATGAACATACAAACAGTCTCTGTGGTTCTGGTCTCGTTCTGGTCTCGTTCTGGTCTGGTGTGTTGATGATAAATGATATTTCGGTCTGAACATGTAGTCTATCCTGGTCAGCCAGCTCTCCGTCTCTCTGCACGTCGGACATCTTCCTCTAATGATTCACAGACTTTAAACCTACAGAATATTTGAGTGATGAATGTTATTTCAGAATAACCCAGCTGTTCTTTATCATTTAAATACGAGATGCGGCGTTTTTGAGTCTCAGACAACAGCCTGAAGTCAGTCGGCGGCGTTGCTAGGTGACAAATTACGAGATGAGAATGATGGGAAACCAGATCGATCTGCTGAGGGACGGCTGAGGAAAACTCAACCAATCAGCACCGTGCTCTCTAACACTCAGCCAATCACGGCAGTCTGCTCTGGCAGCTCTCTGATTTTTAGAAAACAAACAAAACAGAAGGAGAATCATCAGTAAATACAATAACTGAATCCTTTCTGGTGATCGTAGAGTACTGGGTTCTGAACCAAAGCAGAAAAACTAATAATAATGTTGTGAAATTGACATCCAATTAGATTTATTAGAGTTTAACACAAACAAAGTGATGAGCTTGATATAAGATTTGTCAAGATGAGGAGGTTTCAGTTCTCCTGAACCAGTTTCCCATTCTTCCCTTGATGGTGTCGTTCTGTTCACCTGTGTCTAGTTAATCTTCCTCATCCCCTCGTTAGGCCACACATACACAGTTTCAGCAAGGTCTGGCCTGCGATGTAAAGACAAAGCTCACTATTTATTCACACTGTAGGGTCAGATGGTCGAGCGGCATTTATGTGATCACTCTCTACACGTAGTTTTCTCGAACGAAACTCAAGTGAATCAGATGTGTTCTGGGTACTGACATTAGGTATCCACTGATTGGATGAGAACTGGTATTCAGTAGTACTGAGGAAATATGCTCGGTACCCTTAAAAGTACCCAACTCTAATACTATACCATTATACTAGGTTTATAATAAGCTGCAATAAGGATATTTAGATTGGCTAGCCACACATCTGTAGATATTTTAATAAAAGGAACACAAAAGTAGTTTAACGCATTACAATTAAGGGACTGTAATATAGTAAAGTAACTAACTACTTTTACAGTAACTAGTAATATATACTGTATTACAATTAGGAAGTAACTTTGGTGATTGCAAAATGGACAGTTATTCACATTTCCTGTCATAATAACATTATTTTATAAAAGCTCTCCCTATTTTAGTTTTCTTTTTTGCTGTAATATAGTTAAAGTTCTGTTTCCACGCAGGTGCAGTGAGGGAAAAAGAATACATTGCATAAAATTATGTTTTATATATAAACATTTTAATCCATATTAGTTTTTATATATTAGCATATTTTCCAAACATTTTAAAATATAAAATGTAAGTTTATTATGCTAACAACAATAAAAAGATATTAAAACGGCGTCATCTGAGACATTTTAGATATTGTAGTGCAACAAAATAAATTGAGAAATGTCCCAATGACTGAAGTGTTTCTTTTGAGTTGAGCTTTGACACTCATCTGAAGTGCTGGCTTGTGCCGTCATATGATCATCTCTCAGGTCTGTTTCACTCTCACCTGCGCTGGAATATCGATGTTAGGTTGATTCTCAGTAACGGCTGCCTGCGAGTCTATTATAGAAACGCTGAGGAGAAAATGTCACGACCTCTTCCTAGAAACAGCAGCACCAATCGAACCTCAGATAGTTCCCTATAAAGTTACCGGACAAGTACAGCATCTATTAAGAGCAGAGCGTCCGCCATCAAATACAGCAGCTCTGGTCTTCATCGAAACGCTCAGAAATCAGCATCAAACCGTTTCTATACATGGAAACAAGATGATCTGATCAACGACTTCTGAGAATTTCTGTCTTGATTTCCAGCACACATGTAGACATCAATCGAGATTCATTTATTTGAGATGCATTGTTTTCAGAAAAATGTATCAAATCGAAGCGAGTTTAATATTAAAAGTAGTAAAAATATCTGTCAGTGGGGTCAGAAACATCTTGTATCCCTTCGTTTTAGGATGATTTTTCTGACCCTACTGGCAGATATTTGAACCATAAATGCACTTTATTCATCATTTTACTTCTCCTGTGTCTTGACTTGTTGCTTGACTTGAAATGTTTAGAAATCTGGATATTTGTACAGGAAAACAATACAGAAATACTGAGTAGGAAAATGTTTTCAGCTCATCTTAACACTGCTTCACATTCAAACAAACACTGAGTAAAATGGTTATGTTGGTCTATTTTTATTTCGATTTTCATTATTGACTTAATTATCAAAAGTACCTTAATAATATCAGTCCAGCATCTCGGGTGTGTTTTGTTTCCAGAGCGTGGCTGTCCATGAAGGACAAACATCTGCACACTTTCACTGCGCACCACTTGGTGGTGATGTTGTGCTGCAGCGCTGCATTTAATTATTTATTACATTGATTTTCATTTATTTCTTTCCCTCATTCTGACTGCTATATATTACACACAGAACAAACACACACACTCACACTTTAGAGGAGAATTCCTCCTCTGTGTTTGTGAATGTCACAGTTACTCTATTGATTATCTGAGGAACAGCTTTGAGTAAATGTGAGGTCAGTGTATGTCTGAATCAGATCAATAAACCAGCCACCTCTGACACACACACACACACGTGTGTGTGTTTTTATCACAGTGGGACTTTCCAATGCTTTTACACTGAGCTGATGGTTTTTGCTATCCCAAGTTCCTTGCTTAAATCCTGTGCCTACTTAAGATGTCTAGAATTAAATCTGCATCTGCATGTATGAATGTATTCTCCGGTGCCTGATCCTCCATTAAATCCTCAGGAAAAGCAGCCTGAGGAGGTCCGCTGGTCTCGGTTTGTTGGTTTTGAAGGAGTTTTGGGTAGCTAAACCAGCCTAAACCAACAAAGCTGGTTAAGCTGTTTTTATAAGAGTGATTCTGAACCCAAGCATCACTTGTTTGTTCTCTGAGGAGAATAAAGACTCGAGTGTGTAATTGAATTCAGTGGCGGACAAAAGATTTTCCCTTTTGTTTCCTCTCTGGATTCACACTATCAGCCAATAGCGAGAGGCATTATTACAGCAGACACGCCCCTGTGTCACAGCAGCCAATTACAATCGCTCTTATTACTCGGGGCAAGGCATTCGTTCCAATTACAATTACCCGAGCAGAGGCAGAATGAGCGAGGACCGTAAGTGAAATCGATCGCATCTCCGCACTGCTATCTGCAACTGCCAATTACAGGAGCCGTATTGAACCATTCTTCACTTTTATTCAATCTGTGTGTGTGTGTGTGTGTGTGTGTGTGTGTGTGGAAAGAAACCAAGAGCGTAAGGGTGTTTCTTCAGCTATACACAAATTTATGTCCTAGTGGTTGATTTCAATTCGTATGAAAGTCAATCTAAAATATTTTTTCTTCATCTCTTATTTTGACTATTTTAATAAAATATATGCAGACATCTACTAAAAAAATCATGTGTTTTATTTAAACTTGGATCAGACATGAAATAATCCCCCCCTCGTTTATTTGCAAACCACCTCCAACATAATATACCATGTCACAGCATAGAAAACACCTGTTTTAATTTAATTATAAACAATAAATCTTAACATTATTATATTATTATTATTATTATAAAACTAACAATATTTTCATTTGACTGGTTTAAGAGAGTTGTCAGTGAAGAGATTGACATTAAACAACGAAAAATCAAGCTAAATATCACTATATTTATTGTCCTTTATTTCCAATCCAGCTTTAATTTGGTGCAAGTATGCAGAAAATGTAAAAATGTGATTATAAGATTGTACTTGAGACGCATCGAATGCTAACTGGAAGATATGCAGTTTACAGGGACAAAAGTGTGCATAGCGGAAGAATCGCCTATGCATGTACAGTATGTGAGGCTCGTTTGCGTTGCCGTCCATGAACATTCATTATGTGCATGCGAATGGAGCATCTCGCTGAGTCATCAGAGTCGGGACTGTGTTCGCTCCATCAGTTTGTGCTCGTAATAAAGCTCCTTTAATAAATGATGCCATTGTGTTGCATGCGGTTCACAAGTGCTGGGGTAAGCACTCTGTTTCTCCATATCGTGTTCTGTGTCGTGTGCTGTTATTATTTGTTATTTTGTTAATAGCCGTTTCTGTTCTTTGTCAATGCGGACATGTAAAGTCCAATCAGGTCCGGTCATTAAATCCCTGATTTCAGCCTGTAGAACAAGACCAGCACTCTCGTCCCCTAAGGACTGCTGACTTCATTAGGTTGGAGTCAATTTGAGATAGACAACTCTTCTCTGAACAGAACATTAAGTTAAGGTGCACGTAATGAAGTCCTGAAGCAGGAGGCATGGGTCTGTATCGTTCTGGATCAGGTCTAACAAGAAAACACACAGCGCTGCTCTCAGACCTGTCAGGAATCACACTGCAGCCGTCGGGAAGCACCGTGGATCGCAGGCCGTCGTTTAATCAACGTCTCCAGCCAGTGATGAACGATCACAGTGATTCCCGACGTAGCGATCAATAAATAGAAGAAAAGATAAGGAAGCGAGCGCTCGGTCTTACCTGTCGCAGGTTTCGCGTGACTTTAACATCGTGCCAAGCGTTGTCGTTAAACTTCCCGTTCACCGGTTCCACGAGCGCCTCGAAGGCGCCGGAGCCCAGGTTGATGACGAGCCAGACGGCGCCGCTCTTCAGAGAAAGGTTGACGTAGTCGGCAGACTTTCCAGTGTGCAGCATCAGGCCGTTGCGCTGGAGCGTCCGGAAGGACAGCGTGATCTCGTCCGTGCTGCTCTGGATGGGAGTCATGGACAGATCGTAACAGAAGAACTCGTTCCCCTTGAAGGTGGCCACCGATTCTTCTTTCCCTGCGGAGATGGAGAGAGGACCAGCCATTAGGTTGAGATCTACACATAAATAATATCTTTACTGATGGTTTGATTTGTAAGCATAGCGCCATATTTGGCTGACATTCATCTATGTGAAAATCTGGAAATTGAAATATTTAGAAAACCGCCTTTAAAGTT
>NC_056705.1:4752330-4792330 GCF_018831695.1 Puntigrus tetrazona
TGTTTTGGACCTGAATGATTCGTGCTGGATTTGTTCTGTTCAGAATCAGACTCACTGAACAGAACTGGAACTAATAGTGGTCCATTCTTGTTTATTGTAATATATTGCATGTATTTTGGTACAGAAGCATCCTGGAAGAGTCCTAGCTTAAGTAAATCCTTAAAAAAACCACTAATTGTCCCATCTGTCCAAGGCAAACGTCCAGCAGGACACAGACGAGGAGAGACGTCTCACTCTCTGCCAGTTTCCACGTTTATGATGGGAAACTCGCCAGTGACTGTTAAATGCTTATGAATCAAAAAGATTCACTCTTAAAGGGACAGTTAATGTGCTTGTTACTGTTTTAATACAATAAAAAATAAACATGGACTGAAGCTCTTCAGGTTTTTTAAATCATGTGATTATTGTAATACAGCACTGACCTCCAGCAGATCGTTACTCACGGGATCTAAAGCCAGCTTTAATGAAGAAGGTTTGAGAAACAGTTCAACCGATTCATGACATAAATGACTCATTAATTGGTGTTCACTGCTTCATAAAGATGCCGTGCTGAGCTGCAGAAGGTTTCCAGTGAATGAATCTAACAAGTGACTTCAAAAGGCTTGAATCATACAGACGACTGTTATGAATCGCTTCTAGAAGCTGAAGTGATTCGGTCTGATTTCACTCTAACTGAACGGATCACAGTTCTCGACAAGTCCCCTTCTGTTTCAGAGAAGAAAGCAGGACAAGAGCTCCAGCTTTTCTTGATTCTGAATCGTTCTCTTGAATCAGCAGCACGTGATTCCCGCGAACACACTTCAGAGGAGTCAGAGCGCTTCCCAGCGGCACGTCCGATTGAGTTTGTCTGTCTGATGCTCCTCATGAGAGCAACACTTGACAGACGACAGCCTGAAAAGAGACAGAGCCGGAGGAGACGCTCCTCATGATGAAAGAGAAGAGAGACGCTCATGAATATGAATGAGTTACAGAGAATCTGGGATTGATCCTCTGTGTGAGACGCTTTACAGTTCATCACCAAACATCCACGACCGGCACAGAGGATTCCCTGCACACACACACACACACACACACACACACACACACACACACACAGACACACACACACACACACACACACACACACACACACACACACACACACACACACACACACACACACACACACACACACACACACACACACACACACACACACACACACACACACACACACACACACACACACACACACACACACACACACACACACACAGAGACACACACACACACACATACACACACACACACACACACACACACACACACAGAGACACACACACACACACACACACACACACACACACACACACACACACACACACACACACACACACACACACACACACACACACACACACACACACACACACACACACACACACACACACACACACACACACTCAGACACACACACACACACACACACACACACACACTCACACACACACACACACACACACACACACAGAGACACACACACACAGAGGCACACACACACACACACACACACACACACACACACACACACACACAGAGACACACACACACAGAGACACACACACACACACACACACACACACACACACACACACACACACACACACACACACACACACACACAGACACACACACACACACACACACTCACACACACACACACACACAGACACACACACACACACACTCAAATGTAAATCAGTATATCAGAATGATTTCTGAGGATCATGTGACACTGAAGACTGTAATGATGCGCTTCACAGAAATAAATGACAGGTTATCAGATGTTCAGAGAAGTAGAATAATATTTGACTGTTTTACTGTACTCTGGATCAAATCAGCGGCGCAGCGGTGAACAGAAGGTCTTCTCTAGAGGACTGTCTCGTCTGTCGGAGACTGTTCTTGGTTTGCTGTAATGACGGTGATTTTATGAGCACAGAACGTTCTGAGAACATTGCGTTTTTATTCTCCTCCCTTTCATCTGGATTTTTCAGCCTTTTGTAAGAAATACAATGACTTTAATATTTCCTCTTTTATCATGTTTCTCTGCTGAAGTCAAGAGCAGTGTTATATATGAGTTCACTTCTGTCTTCCTCATATGAACATCATCTGCGTCACAAACATCACCGCCGCTGACTTCCAACCATCTGACTCTAAATAACCAGATAGAGAGGAAAAAATAACACCAGAAAATACACACCGGATAAATAAATACATAAGAAAATACAACAAAACAAGACAAGTAGATCAATCAAACAAATATACAGATAAATAAAATGGCGGAATAATAAAAGAAAGACTAAACTAAAATGAATAAACAAATAAATACAGCCAGATTAAAAACAAATGACTGATTAAAATAAAGTGTGTGTGAAGTGTTTGAGCTGCTTGTTTAGTTCGAGCTCCTCACCCTGTTTAAGCATTAATGACTAAGAAGTTTCTCACTAGTGTCCCGACTTTAACTAGTGGCATTAAACTACTCTCAGGCTCATTAAAAACAAATTTCCCCTTCAATTGCCTCTAAAGAGGTCAGGCGGTATTTTAAAAGAAGCCAATAAGCACTAATTAGCAATTATCATGCAGGAGAGAGCGGCTGATTGTGAAGCTTCGGTCCTGAAGACACGAGCGAGGCCCGCGGACTCTCCATCTGTTTCCATCCGCCTTCACTGACCGCCAGCTCGGGGCTAAACACAGACAGGAGAAACCTTCCTTCAGCAGGAAACATCGCACTGCTGACACAAAAACTGATCCATTTCTGTTGTGATCTGTGTAAATATTAACAAATAATACAACTGATGGAGAGCTGAAGAAATAAAGTCTCCTCAGAAGATGTGAGATGTTTAGGAGGTTCGTGAAGATCATCGCTCCGCCGAGGAACAATGAAATGAAGCTCCTCAAAAGATCCTGATGATCAGGTTCTTCTAGAAAATGATTGATGGAGAATCAAGTAAAGACAGTGAGAGTTGATCTGGAGATATGAGCTTTACTTGATCAGAATCAGAGGCAGAAGACACGAGGAGATTGAAACACTTTTTGATCGTGTTTATTCTGTATAATACAATACAGTAGGGTTAATGTCTCAGTGACAGAGTTTCTCCAGAGCGTCTCCTTGTGTCTCGTGAATCTTTTCCAGCATGTTTGACACCTGCAGTCTGAACTGATGGAGGAATATGAACTCTAACGACCTCCGAGAGAATCGTCAAGCGTAAAGCCATGATCCTGCAGCAGCCTCACACATCCATCACCCGTCAGCGGAGCTGGGCCTTGAGCGAACGCTCGTCATCAATCCAGAGCATCACACACACACACACACGCAGAGAGACACACACACACACAGAGACACACACACACACACACACACACACAGAGACACACACACACACACACAGAGACACACACACACACAGAGACACACACACACACAGACACACACACACACACACACACACACACACACACACACACACACACACAGAGACACACACACACACAGACACACACACAGAGACACACACACACACACACACACACACACACACAGACACACACACAGACACACACACACACACACACACACACACACACACACACACACACACACACACACACACACACACACACACACACACACACACACACACACACACACACAGACACACACAGAGACACACACAGAGACACACACAGACACACACTCACAGAGACACACACACACAGAGACACACACACAGAGAGACACACACACACACACACACACACACACACAGAGACACACACACACACACACACACAACCTCCACCATGCACACACACTCACAGAGACACACTCAACACACAGATATATATACACACACACACACACACACACACACACACACAACCACCGCTGAGACGCCATTCACACGACCTCCACTGTACACACACTCCCAGAGACAGACATCAAGACATCAAACGAAAAACTACTCAGATAACAGGAGAACTATAAGACCAGAGATCACACACACACCGATACGGCACCATCGGACAGATTTCATACCACATGTGTTTCAGTTAAAGGTTCCACATTGGTTTCTCAGGTTTTGATTTCTAGTCCCAGATTTCCATCACACACCTTTGTTTCCACTGAACGTCCTTCTACAGCCGCTCCGCGACCTCTATGAATATTTCAGAGGTGTTTGTAAATGGCTTATCAAACATTTATACAGTGTGTGTGTGTGTGTGTGTGTGTGTGTGTGTGTGACAGATGTGCTCAGGTTAAGAGTCATCCGTCTCGGAGAGAGCGCTGCTTTAAGCAAGTGTTTCCTCAGAGTCGGTCATGACAGATGACCACTCCTTCTCTCTCCTCCATCTGTTCTGTTCTCTGTTCAGCAGTCAAACGCTTCCTGAAGTCTGAAGTCCAGGCTCCGAGTCTAAAGCCTGCATGTAGTATACTTCAGATTGGGTGAAATCACACACACACACACACACACACACACCTCACGTGTAACAACCCAAGCACACTTTGAGCTTCTCCACGGCGCTCTCCTACAGACAGGAAGTAGAAGATCTTAGTAATCTGATGACAGAGCTGATCTCACCTCAGTTAACGAGTCCGTCTTCATATAAAACTACCTGAACACAAATAAAAACAGCTTTCACTCTGTAACACGGAACTAAAAACTCAAATAGTATTTTCCTGAAATCATCTCTTTTTCACTACTTTGAAAACTCTATCTCTGAATTTCTTGAAAGTTAAAAGCGTATTGTGTTTAGTAGAGAAGAATTGATTCTTCAGCTAAATCTAACATTAGTTTGAACGTCTATTAAGAAAAGCGGCGTCTTTGTCTCTTACATGTAGTTTGAAGTAAAGAATAAAGTTTACAATCTTTCAGTCTCTTTTAATATAAAAGTCTGCTGCTGACTCACTTGTCGTCATCTAATGCCAGAATAATGTGATTAAAATCATCATCATGAACACACGCTTTGCTTCTCGGTACTAAACAGGCTACTATCAAACACTACTATAACTAATATATTATATTAATAATTATCGTTAATATTATTAATACTATTTATTGAAGAATACTATAGAAAAGAACACATTTATGAATTGCAATTCAGTAAAAAAGTACAAAAGCAGAGCTCTGATATAAATGATTAAAGTCACATAAAATAAAATGCATTGATACTTAAAGTATTTACTCTGAAACAAATAAAAGATCAGAGACACCAGCAAATATATGCATAATAAATATACACAGAACACACAAACACACACACACACACACACGGACATCTACATTTATATATATATATATACATACACATACATACATATACACACACACACACACACACACACACACACACACACATACATAAATATATATATGTGTATATATATCAACCTAAAGCGTCGCTGGTTACGAGTGTAAAAGTGTAACACACCAGGTCTTCATCATCATCACGTGTGTGTGTGTGTGTGTGTGTGTGTGTGTGTGTAAGTACAGTGGTCTCCGTGTCAGATCTGATGTTATTAACGCTGCTCTCTTGCTCCTCACAGGACTGAATTT
This sequence comes from Puntigrus tetrazona, assembly GCF_018831695.1. Classification (NCBI taxonomy): domain Eukaryota; kingdom Metazoa; phylum Chordata; class Actinopteri; order Cypriniformes; family Cyprinidae; genus Puntigrus; species Puntigrus tetrazona. The sequence goes on from NC_056705.1 coordinate 4,757,922, forward strand.
AGCGGAAGCATGTCTGATCGCTGATGACTCCTCAACGCCTCTGCTAATGGAGACTGACTTGATAAACGCTGTAATTCATCATCATCAATTTCCGTGCTAGCGCTACACAGATTAATCGGGTGCTGCTAGCATGGGGCCTGTCCTAAATGATTAATGCTCATAAACAACACTACATCAACATTAATGCTGATTGCTGATCAGTTCAGATCGTTTCCCCTGATAGTGTGTGTGATGGGTGATGGCCACGCTAGCGCTCCCCATGCTACACACTTAGCCGAGCGCGTCCAACCATTAGCGCCCTGCAGCGGAGGAGAAGCACGCGGGAAGCTAATGAGACGCTCTCAGGCTAAAATGCAAATGAGTGTGAATGGGGAAGTATTGAACAGAGCTAATTCAAACAAGCAGGGCAGGTTCTGCTGTTACCGAGGTATCGATTAGCCTCGCTTTCTGGCTGAACGCCGGGAGGAGAGACAGATGCTAGCGCGCCAGAACTAGCCTAGCACAGCAGTTTGTACCCGCTAAAGTCACGCTGAAGACCCGCTCTAGCTACAGATCTATAGACGCTCAGCTGTTATTGACTTCAACTGTAATTCTGTTACTGACACTAAAACAAACACAAAGAAAGAGAGAAAGATTCATCCCCGCCTGACATCCTTCTCAAAATCACGTTCTTTGTATTACAGACGCCAAGCCTCGCATTAAAGCTGCTTTCAAACGTTTTGGTTCTTTGAAGAAATGATCACTGAAGGGTTCCTTTGTTATTTTGAGAAGGAACAGTTTGAACGTCCTGATCTTAAGAGTTAAACCACGAGGACGAGATGTTTCAAGCAGCACCTTGAGCTTCAGACGTAGAAGAGCCTCTGTCTCGACTAAGATCAAAGATCCTTGACACTCGTTTACTGACAGTTCACTAGACGACAGAACATATTCTGAACATAAATACAACATATTTCTTCATTCGGGGTGAGGAATGTAAAGCTGCCATTTATTTACTTTGTTTAGTCATTCAGTAAATCCACTTCATACCGAAACAAATGTTTTATCCTTCTTCTTTTTCAATATTTGATTTGAGTTTTCACTGTTCTTTTGTTTCAAGCGATGTCTTTAGTTTTAGTAATAACCCTCTTTTGGATTTTCTCCAGTCGTACACTGGCGTATCAATGAGCTTCGGCAGACATGGACCGAACACTCGAAATCCTATTAAAAGTAGCTTTTCTTCTGTTCTATCAGATGATCAGGTCAGCGGCTGAGACGTCTTTGACTGTTTCTCCAGGCTCACAGCGCAGAAACATCAGGCAGAACTCAAAGGAGGAACTGAGGATGAAAGTGGAGCTCGTAGAGACCGAGCCGTCCGTCTCGACAGAAACACACGACTGAAGGGACTCAAACGCTTCCTTCTACGCTCTGCTTTCAGCCGCGCAGATCTGAACCGCTTACAAAAGCAGCTCATTAACACTGTGACCAACCGAAGCGGCCCGATTCATCAGTGTCAGTCTCTGTGTAGGGCAGCGAAGCAGCTTACTCTGCAGGGAGAGCGTGGCCTACATTCAGAGGAGCGCCCGAGTCCTTCCTCTGGAGCAGGACGGCCCGAGAAAGCACAGGTGACCCCATTAATACCACAGAGGTGCAGGAACACACCACGAACAGCGCTGAGAGGAAACTGTTCGGTGTCATTACCACTCGGGACCTAGTCCAAACTAGATTTTTATATTAGGTGGTAACTGCATGCATCGAAACAGAGGTAGAGTGTACTTACTGTGTTTGAGTTGCATTACGAAACAGCTGGCAATGAAATATCGCTCATTTTTATTCATTTCCATGCAACAGAAAGCAGCCGTCACGAGAGGGTAGTGTCGGCTGTATACAGCATGTCACAGCAAACAGGAACAAGTACACTACAGAGAAAACTCCTGACGCCGTGTATTTGAGCACGAGATGAGGCTACTATACGAGCAGATGAGCGCTCATTGAGCGGAGCGTCAGAGATGACATTAGCGGACGATCATTTCCGGTGGCCAATAATTTCGGTGCATCCCTAGTTTTAATGCATGAATTATGTCTTGAAATGCACCTTATAATCTCATTAGAAATTCAACCACAGTTAATACATTATAACACTTACCAATCTGTTTTTGAGCTAAGACTTAAAATTATTTACGAGTATCAACACAGAGTATTATAACGCACGAATAACTGTAATAAGTGATCCCCTTTAGTAGACCCTATATAGGGCATTATACATAAAGGCTTTAAATAAAGTGTTACTAATATGTTTTATTTAATGTTACTTCATTTCAGGTAAAGTTTGTTTTTATTTTAAGTCAATAGCTTTTGGTGTCAGTTGAAGCTAACTATAGTAGTGCCGGTATTAAGTATAACTATAAAGAAAAATCCCAATACATTATCCACACTTTAGTCCCAATCCCAGCATCAAAGTGAGGAATGAGAAGTTATTTTAATAAAAATGAAGGTGCCTTACTTTTTAATACAAATAGAACCAACCTATATTTTAACAACTGAAGTTATGACCAGCAAGTTCATGGTGTGTGTTTTCTTCTGGAGGATCACTGGTGTGTTTGATGAACTCTTCAGAACAGGAGCAGGACTGGACTGAAAATATGTGAACTAAACAAAATAATCAATGCCATCCAGTCATCCTCGCTCGCTGTGTGTTAGTGCTGCTGTGATCATCTGATCTTTAGCTGGAGACTAAACCCGGGAGTCTCTGGATTAAAGCAGCTGCTCAACATCTACTGCCGATCACCAGCTCCTCACTAACCTACCGACTTAAGCAGCTTAGCTTATCAACATCCGCTTCAGTTAGAGTCACCTGTTCATCAGACACACAGACACACACACACACACACATACACATACACACACACACACACACACACACACACACACACACACACACACACACACACACACACACACACACACACACACACACACACACACACACACACACACACACACACACAGACACACACACACACACACACACACACACACACACACACACACACATACACACACACACACACACACACACACACACACACACACACACACACACACACACACACACACACACACACACACACACACACACACACACACACACACACACACACACACACACACACACACACACACACACACACACACACACACACACACACACACACACACACACACACACACACACAGACACACACACACACACACACACACTCACACACACGTTTGTTTTACTATATTTGACTTTTATTTCTTCAATATTTTCTACCGCCCTACCCCTAAACCTACCACCACAGAAACATCTTTGCATTTTTACATTTTAAGACAAACTTCATTTAGCATTTTTAATCATTTATTTCCCTTGTGAGGACCGAGTAACTGCTCACAAAGTCAAAAATGTCATGTCTTTGAGGAAACATTTGGTCCTCACAGCTATAGCCACAAACACACACACACACACACACACACACACACACACACACACACACACACACACGTTGTGTTTCCATGTTTTATGAGGACTCTTCATAGGTGTAATGTTTTTATTCTGTACAGACTGTATGTGTTATTGTTCTCTTACAGGAAACTACTCACTTTTTTTAGATTTTCAAAAAAAATTAAAAACACAATTTAGTATGTTTTTAAAGCCTTTTGATTTATGGGGACACAGTCAGTGTCATAAACCACCTTCAGATACCTGAATACCATGACAGTCAAAACATTTAGGTCCCCATAAACCACACACGCGCACACACACACACACACACACACACACACACACACACACACACACACACACACACACTCACACACACACACACACACACACACACACAGAGCATCTCATCAAGCATCAAGGTGTCCCACATTTCTTTCATTCTTATTATTTCTTCTTTTCTGTTTTCTGTGACAGTTTACAAATGATGCAAACCTCTGAAAGTGTGTTTGTCTCTACAGGAAAACATCACCGCTGTCTGATAGCAAACGAGCGACTGAAACGATGACGAGGACCTGAGATATTATGGGATGAGCAGACGGACACACTGGACTTTATTATTCCCGCAGGGTCTAATGAAAGTCAACTGCAGTTAAAGGCCTCGTTGGATCTGATGAGGTCCGTCTTTAACTTCTGCTCTTGGTTTGAGTCTCTGGGCCCAAACTATAACCCACGCAAGTTCTTATCAAACTAAATGTTAAAAAGTGCGCCGCATGGCTTTTCTTCATGTTAAGGCCGCTGGATTGAAGCCATAAGCCTCTCGGGCCGCTGAGTTAAAGTGGACTGATTCCGGCTGCTGACGCTTCACCATTAGCTTCTCCAGCAGGACGAGAGCGCTATCGGCATTCGTTTCTCGTGTGTCCGAGCGTATCATCTTTCCCATTAGCCTGCTCCTCTGCCATCTTCAACTCCCCAAACAATTAGAGCAGGCCGGACAGATCTCACCTTCGATTTCCAATACTGCAGCGCTCAGGTTTCTGCTGGAGCCGGGCGAGCGTCGGGTTACCCAGAGACCGAAGAGACTGAGACAAGCTGCTCATTCATCTCAGCCTGAGCTCCTGATGTGAGGAGAGCATTCCTCTCATGAACGTGATTCTGCCATTTGGCTGGAGGAGAGGAAACACCTGCTGCTGTATCGGTGTCATACACACATCCATCCATCCATCCATCCATCCATCCATCCATCCATCCATCCATCCATCCATCCATCCATCCATCCATCCATCCATCCATCCATCCATCCATCCATCCATCCATCCATCCATCCATCCATCCATCCATCGTTCTATCAGTCTGTCTGACAGTAGTGTCCTGCACTCTCAGATTTCTGAGTGAGACACAACACATTAACAGAGAAAGAGAGAGACTCCTCCTGGGGACAATCCTCTGCACTAAATCCAGCTAATCTCTAATTCAGCCACCCATGACGGCAAAACAAAAAATCCTCGAGAGGATTCGACTCAGCAGGAGTATGTGTGTGTGTGTGTGTGTGTGTGTGTGTGTTCACATTACCCCAGACCGCGCTCACAGAAAGCCCCGAGGACATGAATTATGCGGCGTGTCTAACATCAGCACAGAGCAAACAGCACAGATCGCTCCCGGACAAACATCAGGCCTGATGCTCTCAGCCCAGCACACTCACACTGAGTCAAACCTTCATCAGGACGATCACATTAGCAGGTTTGAGAGCTGTCTGAGCACTGAGATATATCTGTGTTTGTGTTACACAACCGTCATCTCAGAGCCTGGGAACAGCAGAATCTCTCCAGGATTGATTTCTCATTCTGCCGCTTTAATGTCGCACATTGATGAAGCGCATCTGACCGATACGACCGCAAGCTGGCTGCGATCGATGGCCTGGTGTGACCGTCATGTATTCACTATCACTCACAGGACACAGAGCTTCAGTTTACTCCGTAGTGAGCGGTCTACATAGGGAGTATCTTAAGTCAAATGGATCTTCTTAAAAAGAAGTGATCATTTACTTGTGCCCATGTCATTCTAGAATGATTTTCATAAAAGAAGATATGTTGGGTTCCAAACAACACTGGACAAAAGGCTCTCCATATAGATTTCTCAAAATCTCTTGCTTTTCACTTTTGAATGAATTAGACCTTGAAGAACTGCATCTTATACATGTATGTTCAAAATTAAAATGGTTTAAATATATTAATTCAATGATAATAAAAATACACTGACACGTCTTCTGTTTTCCTTCTGAAGTTCACAGTGCAGACAAATATTGAGTAAAAGGCTCTATTTTTAATTCGCCTGCATTCTGGGATTGCCTCGTTTGTGACAAACGCATGAGACGCCGGGAAAACGAGGGCCCTAAGCAGACAGCATCTGAACGTCCTGGATGAAAGCAAGACAAACATCACGAGCGGAACAATGTGGCTGTGCTTATATTTACATCTGGAGTTTGAAATGCAAATACAGGGCTGGATCTGAATCCAGTTACATCACTCTCTCTCTCTCTGCTTTATTATCCACCCACGCTCACTGCCGCATCGTGACATCTTGTCCTCTAACTGTTCATCTCCACCTTTCCATCCTCCCACACTCTTCCGTCTCTCTGCTTTCCAGCGATCGCTGCTGTCTCGCTCGGCTTCATCTATCTGCTGTATGACGTTCCTTCACTCATCCAGCTGTCCATTACTCCAGAAAATCATTGCAGCTTCTCACTCACTTAACAAAACTCAATCAATAAATAACAGTTACAGTGCAGAACTTACAGCATATATTATACAGCCAGCCACCAGATTAAACATGGGACTCCTGATGATGTCACGAGATGATGGGATGAATGTGATGATGTCACGAGTGTGATGATAACAGGAGATGAGGTCACGAGTGTGACGATGTCACATGTGTGATGATGTCATGTGTGATGATGTCTGGAGATGATGTCATGAGTGTGAGGACGTCACGGGTCTGATGATGTCACGAGTGTGATGATGTCAGGAGATGATGGGACGAATGTGATGATGTCACGAGTGTGATGATGTCAGGAGATGAGGTCACGAGTGTGACGATGTCACATGTGTGATGATGTCATGAGAGTGATGATGTCAGCAGATGATGTCACGAGTGTAATGATGTCACGAGTGTGATGATGTCATGTGTGATGATGTCAGGAGATGATGGGACGAGTGTGATGATGTCACGAGTGTGATGATGTCAGGAGATGATGTCATGAGTGTGACGATGTCACATGTGTGACGATGTCACATGTGTGATGATGTCATGAGAGTGATGATGTCAGCAGATGATGTCACGAGTGTAATGATGTCACGAGTGTGATGATGTCAGGATGTGAGAAGATGAGGTCACAAGTGTGATGATGTCACGAGTGTGATGATGTCAGGAGTGTGATGATGTCAGGAGTGTGATGATGTCATGAGACGATGTCACACGTGTGACGATGCAGGCTGTACAGTTAGAACAGCACTGTTTACTGCAGCTAAGTATCCTGCAGGAGATCAGAACCGCATGATCGGACGCTCATCCACCCGTTTACACACTTTACAGCTCAAATCACACACATTTATTCTGACAAACACAAGCAGGTGCTTCAGCTAAAACACAAGCTTCAGATTTTTAACCATCTGCGGCTCTTTACTTCCATCAGGAGTAAAAGAGAACAAGCGTGATAACACACACAGACACACACACAGTGAGAGATTTGATGTTCATTTTAAACTGTGTGTGTCACAATCTTTTCAACAGAAATGTGTGTGTGTGTGTGGGGGGGTAATTAAGTCAAAGACAGAGTTTAATTAAGGTTGGGCGTTTGGGTGTGATGAACAGTGAAGTGATTCATCCTGTCGGTCATGACCAATCACCAGCTTTAACAACCTCCCAAACCCATCAAAGAAGATACTTTTAGAAATGTATCAGCATTTCTTTTTTTGGGGCTTCAAAGGAAATATCCAGAGAAGAAATCACCTCCGCCTCGTTTCTCACTAATTCAGTTTCAATGTGAATCTGATCTGAAGTGGAACTGGAACTACAGGAAGAGGAAGTCACTGACGGTTCATGTCTACTGAGTCCCTGAACTACAGAATAAAAGTTCTCTTCAGAACTGGCCAAACAACAAACCAGATATGAATCAGACATCACAGGTGAACTTCCCCTGGTGATTAATCACAGTAAATGAACACAACTGTTTTCTTAAATGTCATCTTTAAAAATGCTAATTTGTCATTATCTAATCAAATGTGCACGAATTTGCTTGCATTTCCAGAACATAAATCTGAACAGTGGATAAAGTCAGGCTCATAATTCTTGTGTGTGTGTGTGTGTGTGTGTGTGTGTGTGTGTGTGTTCAGCAGCAGGTTCAGCCATCGAGGCAGGTGTCAGGAGCTGTCAGGAGCAACGGCAGATTAAAAGCATCTGCAGACGTCTGTCATGCGTCTCTGTCTGTGGCGCTCTCATCCTGAATACAGGAATCATTAGCAGAAGTTGAGTCACGGGCATCACTCTAACGTTATGGAAAACGGCCATCTAAGAGCCAGCCAATCGGCTCATTACACTGCTGCATCCAGCCAATCGAATCAGTGCATCCGTATTAAAGCCACAGCTGCTCTCAGGAACACCACACACACGATTTACACACTCACACAGACACAGATAACACACACAACAGCCACGTCAGAACCTGAACAAACACTGCTACAGAAAGATCACTCGAGGAACACTAGTGAACAGTGTGTCACCAACACTAATATTAGTCTGTTTCTTTCATATTCTTTCACCAAAGCCAGTCCATATTCAGATCAGATGATGTCTAGAGCTGTGACTATCAGCAGAGACCAGGACATCTAGTTGAGCTCCAGAGACAGATCCTCAGTGAAGACCTCGATGGCCATCAGGACAAGACCATGGGAATCAGATTAGCTCTTTATACAAGCTGACTTTGCTGCAGTCTAGAATCATGGTCAGGGAAGAGCTGAATTCGACTGAGCCTGGTTTTTTTCTCTATGCTGTCACCGATGGAGTTTTGCTTCCTCTGGCATGCTTACTTGGGCAATGAAGCAATATCGCTGACTCGACTGCACAGATGTTATTTAAACTGAACTGAGCTGGACCATGACATCTCTGAATCTTGTACATTATTGACACCCTATTTTTCTATTTAATTCTTTAAAGTGCTTTGACACAATCAATGTTGTTTAAAGAGCTATATAAATAATAGTCTATTTTTATTCTATTTTTTAATGCACTATAATGTGCTCATCTCATATTATATAAATCATACATCAGTCTTTCAGTCATGTGATCAGAATGCTTTTATGATTACATGTGAGTGAAGGACTGTGGTGAAATCAGAGAATAATGTGTTTTTCTGTAAAGTCATTCAACATACAGATCAAGCTTACACCATGAGTGTGGAACATAAAGCAAGCAGATTTCTTTTTCATCCTTTTCATTTTCCACTTGAATCTTGCCGTTGTTTAAACAGTCAAGACTTTCCTGCGGATTGTGTGCATAAAACTCGTCTCTGACATCTTGACTTCTCTTTCAATCACAGTCTGTGTCTGAATAGACGTCGTTTGGCTTCGTGCTGCTGGTTTCGGCAGTCTTGACTTTGAATAATCTGCAGCAGATCGGTGCAATCAGAGCAAGCGCCGGCCGCACTGAAATCACCGGCTATTGTGCCGATTCTTCACAATCACGGCGCTCTTGTGGGCCACAGCTTTTGTTGGACTCGTTATTCACGGGCCTTACAATTAACGGAGAGAGAGAGAGAGAGAGATCAGAGAGAGAGAGAGAGAGAGAGAGAGAGAGAGAGAGAGAGAGAGAGAGAGAGAGAGAGAGAGAGAGAGAGAGAGAGAGAGACGGAAGAGATGTCGCACAGCGGGAGTTGCAGTGCAGCAAAAGATAAAATGTCAGGAAAACAGAAGCTGTGTGTCTCATTTACTGCTCTGACAAACAGGAAGAAGACCGAACGACGCCAGGGACTGACACTAATCAGACGAGGCCCAGATCAGGAAACATCTAATAACAAGAGGATGATACTGATGAGAACAGCTGGAGTAGATCAGGAGAGAGAGAGAGAGAGAGAGAGAGAGAGAGAGAGAGAGAGAGAGAGAGAGAGAGAGACAGAGAGAGAGAGAGAGAGACAGAGAGAGAGAGAGAGAGAGAGAGAGAGAGAGAGAGAGAGAGAGAGAGAGAGAGAGAGAGAGAGAGAGAGAGAGAGAGAGAGAGAGAGAGAGAGAGAGAGAGAGAGAGAGAGAGAGAGAGAGAGACAGAGAGAGAGAGAGAGAGAGAGAGAGAGACAGAGAGAGAGAGAGAGAGAGAGAGAGAGAGAGAGAGAGAGAGAGAGAGAGAGAGAGAGAGAGAGAGAGAGAGAGAGAGAGAGAGAGAGAGAGAGAGAGAGAGAGAGAGAGAGAGAGAGAGAGAGAGAGAGAGAGAGAGAGAGAGAGAGAGAGAGAGAGAGAGAGAGAGAGAGAGAGAGAGAGAGAGAGAGAGAGAGAGAGAGAGAGAGAGAGAGAGAGAGAGAGAGAGAGAGAGAGAGAGAGAGAGAGAGAGAGAGAGAGAGAGAGAGAGAGAGAGAGAGAGAGAGAGAGAGAGAGAGAGAGAGAGAGAGAGAGAGAGAGAGAGAGAGAGAGAGAGAGAGAGAGAGAGAGAGAGAGAGAGAGAGAGAGAGAGAGAGAGAGAGAGAGAGAGAGAGAGAGAGAGAGAGAGAGAGAGAGAGAGAGAGAGAGAGAGAGAGAGAGAGAGAGAGAGAGAGAGAGAGAGAGAGAGAGAGAGAGAGAGAGAGAGAGAGAGAGAGAGAGAGAGAGAGAGAGAGAGAGAGAGAGAGAGAGAGAGAGAGAGAGAGAGAGAGAGAGAGAGAGAGAGAGAGAGAGAGAGAGAGAGAGAGAGAGAGAGAGAGAGAGAGAGAGAGAGAGAGAGAGAGAGAGAGAGAGAGAGAGAGAGAGAGAGAGAGAGAGAGAGAGAGAGAGAGAGAGAGAGAGAGAGAGAGAGAGAGAGAGAGAGAGAGAGAGAGAGAGAGAGAGAGAGAGAGAGAGAGAGAGAGAGAGAGAGAGAGAGAGAGAGAGAGAGAGAGAGAGAGAGAGAGAGAGAGAGAGAGAGAGAGAGAGAGAGAGAGAGAGAGAGAGAGAGAGAGAGAGAGAGAGAGAGAGAGAGAGAGAGAGAGAGAGAGAGAGAGAGAGAGAGAGAGAGAGAGAGAGAGAGAGAGAGAGAGAGAGAGAGAGAGAGAGAGAGGAAGAAGTTGTAAAGACCTCTCTCTGTTTCATGAATGTTGTCTAATATGAACATCTATGAAGTGAAAGCACATCAGATAAGTTGATTCTCCAATTAAAAGAACTTCTGAAACCTTTAAACTTCTGAAAACATTAAAGCATTCATCACATATCCCTGAATAAAGATCTGATCACTGATCTGATAGCGTATGATGCCGTCCCTGAATTAGATTAGTTCAGAACTAAAATACAGAGATTTGTAAGGACACTTAATGAATCTGAGCACGAGGAAGAAGAAAAGCGTTTGTCTTTAAGACTAAACCAAAATAATTACATCACGAGGACAAGACGAAAGAATGTGATCAGATCAAATCTCTGGATCGTGTCACGCGTCTTCACCGCTAACCGCTCGGTTCTGCTCGTTCTGCTCGGTTCTTCGGCTCAGCTCTGTGTCATAAATCAAACGTTCTGAGCTCAGTGAACAGCACAGCTCCGTCCAGGCCTGTAATAGTGTGGGCAGAGCGAGGGAGAGCTGGAGTAATTCTTCACGCTGCCACATCACACATCTGTCACGTCAGAGCCAAAAACAGAGAGGCTAGCTCTGCTAACCGCTAATCTCTGTCTGACAGCACACAAACAAACACAGGCCGACGCCAAAGCTTCACAGTAACGCATCTGAACACCAGCAGAAGCAGGGGTCCTCGGCTCTCAATACTACAAACACACCCAGTGTTCTCCCAGTGATGATAACAGAACATTAGTCCAATCTAGTCACTTTCATTTATATAGCGCTTTGTTCGATGCAGATTGTGTTTATAGCGTCAAAAAGTGAAACAGCGTGTCCTCAGTGCAGTTCATTATGATTTAGCGCTTTCATCATCCAGCTCTCTCTCAGCAGCAACTGAGCATTCAACATTCAGAAGCATCACTGATGTTAAAATAATAAAAATGGAATGTTTCCTTCACGTAAATCTTAAAAAAGGAAAGAGATCGAGAAGAAAGCTTTTGGTGACGTAACGGCATTCTCGTATTGAAAACAGCTTGTACGCTGATGGTTAGTTTGTCAGTGTAACCTGATCTGAACATCAGTGCAGCACAAATCAAGCAGATGTTCTCTGAAGCTGACTGTTACACAATCTTTGCTCTACAGTATATTGATGTCTGGAAGTCTTCTTTCTGAGACGCATGAATGCCACATTAGACTTCCAGCCCTTCCTTTTCCCCTCAGCCATCATTGTGACGCCCCCTCAGATGCCCGTCTCTCTCTCTCTCTCTGTGCAGCTGACTCTAAAGCTCTCTAATCTTTCACCATCAGGGTAGTAATTCAGCTCATTATAAAGCAGGATTGATAATAAGCGTTATAAAGCCGTCTCCTCTGTTGCCCGACTCCATTAAATCCACTTTAATTCAGATCCATTCGCGGCGCTGCAGTGAAGCACTCTGGGAAATCGAGCCAGATCACGGCGCACCTGCCACTCAATAACTGGAAATCCCTCACTTCCTGCGCTCACGCTTCTAATTCTGATTGGATGAGACGCATTTAACATTACGTGAACGGCAGATAAACACACAGCGTCTTGCCCTGACCTCTTTTATCGCGATCCGTTTTCAGTAATTCACAGCTGTGTTTTAACACGCTGTTTCTCAGACGCTGCTCCGTTTGACCGCGACTCGCTCTAAGACTCTGCGGTCAGTCATTAAATAAATTCAGCCCCGATCTTCAAAACGCAAAGGTCGAAGTCATTAAAATGTGCACATGTTGGCTTGCAAAATTGACGGAATGAAACAGCAAACCCTGGATTCATTAAAGCGCGTGCTCCAGGCCTAGCCGCTCAGCGTGACGCATTAGCAGACGTGACCCTGCGACTTATACAAAAACACTACTAATAAGAGCGCTGCAGTCTGCTGTCTGCTCCTCAGACGTCATGAAGGGCGCTACAAGAAACCATCGGCCGATCGCATGCACCTGACACTCTCCAACAGCCAGGGACCACATCTTTCACCACTCTTCTTACATTTGCATCATTTTCTAAGAAACACGGGAGATTAGGCCCGCGTCCCAATGTGCACAGATTAGTCATTTTCAAGGGTTAGGGTGGATAGTACGCACACTGGGAAGCAGGATCTGCTTAAAAATCTCAGCATGGACATCTCGAGGTATAGTTCAAGAACATCCCAAGAGGATGTGCTTTCAGCAGGTTCTGAAGTTGATGCGTGATAATTAATTGTTTACTGTAATCTTTCATCTTTCCGCTGTAACTTTATGCTTTGATCACTTTTTGGGATGAAGTTATTTTTTATCGTGAATATATTTAATACATCATAGTTATCATTGTGCTACACTACATTTACTATTTCTAATAATTTCTTGTGGATGTAGTGCACCTGTAACCATGGTATTTCTTTTACAATTCATTAGATTCTCTATTTTAAAATTAACAATGCGACTGATTTCTTTATTGCTGAATAATGGCTTTATTTAACGATTAGGCACTGTAAAGTCAGCTTAGCATCATTTTGGAGAGCATTCGCTGGATGCAAATAACACATACTCTAACAGCAATGAAAGAACACGTCTTGTCCATATATTTGATCTTGATTTGTTCCAGCAGTGTGTATTCACTATGTGCACCCAGTGGATACTGGTGATGTTACAAAAAAATGATCTCTTGGCTTCCTAATATTACGGTTGAACCACTGATGACAAATGGAGTATTCTGACGATGTCTTTCACATTTTTCTTGAGAATGACGAAGCAAATTGGGCATTATCTTCAATTTAATTACAGATACCTCTGCATTTAATAACAAATTGTTCACTCTCGTCATTATACGTCCCTATCATTGTATTCTTCTACTTTATTCTGTTCAGTGCTTTGATGCAAACCGTATTGTTAAAAGCACTATTTAAATACAAGTGATTGATTGATTGATTGATTGATTGATTGATTGATTGATTGATGATTGATTGATTGATTGATTGATTGAAATTGTTTGGCAGTCAACGGGACAGTCACAAGCCTCCTGAATTTCATCTAAAATCTCTCAAATTGTGTTTCAAAGACTAACTAAGCTTTTATGGGTTGGAGCGACATGGGGGTAAGTGATTAATGACTAAATGTTCCTTTCGGGGTGGAGTGACACTTTAAACAAGTACATAATTGTGGGAGAATTTGATTCGGTCAATTACTGAGGTTTTTACATAAAGATTAATGTTGACGGCATGGTCTGATTACAAACCATTCTTTATCAGCAATTCATAAACACAGAAGGTAAACAAGGTAATAGTTCAATTAAAAAACAAGTATTTCATCCCTGTACATCTCATCTCGTCTGTGAAGGTCTGTGTTGCATTCTGAAGAGCTCTGGGGATTAAAGATATCCAGATCAGCACCGAGTAAAGTGCTTCGTCCCCACAGAGAAGAACCAGCTCAAGACTTCTGAGGATCAACACATGATCAACTGTCTGAACTCTGGGTAAAGAGTTGAAGGATAGAAATTTAATTCGTTTTCAGAAAATAAAAAAGTCAGTTGAGTAAATGACGTCATATAAATTTCAAGTTTGGGTGAACGAATGAAATGTCACGGCAGTGAAGGAGTAGATAACACTGAAAACTGATCATCCACATTTCCCTCCTAATATGGTCTGGGATCTAGTTTTATACAGGTGTGTGATGTTGATGTCTGGGCAGTAGTGACTTCCCCTGAAGCACTTCTCCAGATCTTCTCTGCCTTGAACCTGTGTCTTCTGCCATCATTGTTCAGGAAAGTACTGAACGTCTCCAGGATCTTCCTCAACCATTTTCTTCTGGACTGTCATGTGCTGCGTTTGGATTACTCTAATGTCGTAAAAGAACAGTGTAATGATTGACTTAGGACAGAAAAGACTTGTGTGTCGACGCGGTGCTGCACTGAACTCATCCCACTGTTTACAAGCCTTCACCACGTCTGATTGTTTTCACTTTGCTTCAAAATGTCTGTAACACAAGTTAAAACTGCATTGAAAACTGTTACCTTCTTTCGTTGAACTGAGATTTATCTTTCATTTATTTGAAAGGAACATTATCATTCATTTTTAATGGTTGTTTAGGTCACTTCATTCACTTGTTTTTTGCATGCTTTCTTTAACCCTCTGGGGTCTGAGGTGATTTTGAGATGTTTTGACATGCCCTGATGTTTGTCCTTATTTCAGGTCCTTAAAAAACACCATTAACCAACCTGTATATGTTTGCATTCAGCACAAACTGCTACAATAATGTGTAACCAACATAGATGTTTGCATTTTTTTTTTTTAGTTTTGGAAAGAAAATGTAGCTGACATAAGGCCATAAACCCATATTGAATAGTCCTGAATGAGACTTTTGAGGCTACAATATTTTCTTAAAAACTGGGTAAAAATCACAGAAAAGAATATATTGATTTAAATTTTTAAAGACGTCTTTTGTGATCGAAAGCCTGAATGCGGGGAAGTAATAATGTTCATAGTCATACTTAGAGGAAGGTAAGAAGAATGTGAGGGGATTGAAAACTGGCTTTTTATTTGATTTAAACCGCACATACAGTAGTATAATGCATCCCTGGAGAAGACTGGAGCCATATGTATAAGACTAGACGCGCTGCTGGTATTTTGGTGTTCTGGTTAGTTTTGTCAGTTGCTACTGACGGTTAGATTCGTTGGTCGGTGTTGCCGGTCAGTCGTGAAGGTCACCGTGGACCAGGACGTGGTTTGTGTTGTAGAAGCTTCACTGGGCTGTCAGTTCCTGCGGGGAAACCGTCGCCCCCTGCAGGTAAACGCGACCAACTGCAGACAATCTAATTTACGATGTCTTGCCGGGTCTCTATCTCCTACAGAGAAGCTGTAAAGCAGCTCCATAAAGAGCCCGGAGCGCAGTGATTTATGCCCGTCTGAGTCTCTCATGTCTGGGACACGGTCGGCCCGTGATTCCTCGTTAGAGCTCCTGCAACAGCAGGCGGCGGATCGGCCGCTTCCTCCAGGGCCTGTAAGATCACGACATTACGACGCTTCCCCAGAAACTGTAATTGAAACACCGTCCCAGAGTGAAGGCTGCCGTTTAGTTCACTGCACAGATGAAATTATAGCTGCCGCTCGTGGAAATCGATAGCCTGCTCCTGCTGGAGGAGATCAGTATGCAGCGTGTGGACGTTCTTCATGAGTACTAGGATCACACGCAGTCATGAAAATGTGCTCCAACAATGCAGTGCGTCTGAACCTCCATCCCTCGTTTCCCTGATGAATTCTTTGACGATGATTTATTTTTTGATTTGAACCAGATTAAAATGTGGTGTTTGAGAGATGATAACTGGCTGAAATGTGAGGTCATGCTACAACGATGTATATTAACACTACAGTGTGCACATGCTATTAATAGTGTGCAGCGAGCAGTACTGTTCAATCAGACGGAGGGAACATCCTCATCTGTCTTTCTCTCTCTCTGATGAAGTGAAGAGGTTTTTCTAATGCACTAATGGTCTTGTTAATTTCCTGGCCGAGGGGAAACTCAGATTTCACAGCAAACTGTCTCGGTGCAACACTAATGACTGAGCCAAATGAAATCCAGCGCAAATAACTGATAATTACAGCGCGCACACACACACACACACACACACACACACACACACACACACACACACACACACACGCTGTGGTTTGAGGGCAGTGAGACTCTTGACACTCTGAACAGACGTCGTGACTCATATCACACTGTGAATCTTCTCACTGAGTTTTATTCTTAATCGCACAAGATCACTTCACATGGCCAGACTCATTCCTGTGAGAGCCTCAGACTCATTCCTGTGAAGGTAAAGGAACACACTAGATCTCTTTCCTTCATCCGCTGACGCTGCAGTCTGTAGACTTTTTTTTATTTCCATCTAGTTAGAAATACTGAAATCTAACACTAAACTACAAACACCTTAAACAGAATAAACATTAACTGACAGAAAAGAGTTAGTTAAGACTGCATTAGTTTCATTTTGTTTATACAGACATATCTAAAAATAGTGTCACATTAACCCTAGTAAATCATTGTCACAAAATAAACAAATCAATAAATGAATATTAAACTCTAACAGGATGTCTTTAGAAGAAGCTTTTAGGGTCAAGCTATCCTCAAGCTGCTGTAACAGTCCTAATGAAACCAGCTTGAGAAACATACTAACTGTGATCTGATCCGGTCCTGTGTATACAGCTTTATCTCAGTATCCACACGCACACACACACACACACACACACACACACACGCACGCACGCACGCACACACTGTGTTTCACTGAGTTTCTGTCGCTCAGACTCACAGTAAAGCTCTCCAAATGACGTCTAACTGAAAACAACTGGAAGCGCTGATTAACTTCATCATTTCAGCGCTCTGTTCACATGAGTGATTCTGAACACACACACACACACACACACACTCCACTACGCCACAGAAATACAGCTGTTTAATGTCATTTTACCTTCGTCATTCACGAGCCTCTAATGCTCAAACAAACACCAAAGAAGAATCTGTCACAGCCGTTACTCCAAACTTACACTGAAATGAAGTAAAACCAGACATTTATCAGATAAACAGCAACAACATTAACGATCATCTGAAGCTTCAAGAGGAGCTGATTATTCAGTGAACGAACACATACTACACACTACACTGCCTAGTGTTCACTACACACTACACACTTCAGTGCAGCTGCATTCAGTTCCTCCTGTGTGTATTTCTTCTTCCTCTCTTTCTGTTCTCGAGGAAACCCCTCGGCAACTGCTGCCATGGCAACATGATTAATTGGCATTATTCCTCGTATTGGATTGGAATCGATCAACAACTCCAGGACAAACAGAAACACAGCACACACACACACAGCGCGCTCTGCGTGACCGGCGTGACCTTTGACCTCCAGACGAGTGGCTGTCACGTACGGCCGTCGGTGGATAGCGTGTGCATTAGAGCAGCTGTGAGGTGAGCGAGGGGGATTTTAATAGTGACTCTGCAGACAGCGTGAGGATGGAGAGCGCCGCTGGAGCTCATTATCTCCGGCAGGAATCTCGTTACACCACACGCTCGTTTCTGCACCGCAATCAGGGACGCCATTCTCATTCCACCGAGAGACGACACACACACACACACACACACACACAAAAAACATCCACTGGCAGAATTAATAAATCAGCCTCTGCTCTTTTTTATTTCAATTCATTTATGCTTTTTATTGCCTAATTTCAGATTTTTTCATCATACATGTGCCTCATTCATTTAACTCTTCATATTTATTAAATCATGAACATGCAAATATACTGTGAGTCTGTATTTTTGTTTCAGTTTTAGTTTCACTCGCTCTGTGTCCAATAAAGAAATCTACAATCTTGACTAAAATAAAACAGAACATAGACTTAGACCTTAAATATTATGGACGCTGTAAAGAAAACTGTGTGACTTTAAGAACAAACTCTCATCTGACTTCACAGAACAACATTTCAACATACTATGAATTTTGTGTGTATGTAAATTGCGTAGTGTAGTGTTGTGTGTGTGTGTGTGTGTGTGTGTGTGTGTGTGTGTGTGTGTGTGTGTGTATGTAGTGTTGTGTGTGTGTGTGTGTGTGTGTGTGTGTGTGTAGTGTTGTGTGTGTGTGTGTGTGTGTACAGAGGACTCCAGTGTACAAAGAGCCTCCATTTTTCTTTGAGGAATTGCGTTCCTGAGCCGAGAGGCAATTTTCACGAGTTCTCTGTCATTTTCCCCTCGTGTGCTCTCCATCTCACACATTCAGCCTTCCCAGAATCCTCTATTCTGCCTCTCTGTCTGTCTGTCTGATTGCAGCTGTGTGTGTGAATGTAGACGCTGTTTAACACACACACACAC
Organism: Puntigrus tetrazona; assembly: GCF_018831695.1. Classification (NCBI taxonomy): domain Eukaryota; kingdom Metazoa; phylum Chordata; class Actinopteri; order Cypriniformes; family Cyprinidae; genus Puntigrus; species Puntigrus tetrazona. The sequence continues at coordinate 4,776,502 of NC_056705.1, forward strand.
AACACAGCACTGCACAGACACACACACACACACACATCAGCAGTGTTTGCTCTATTGCTATTGCATATGAAGAGAGAGAGAGAGAGAGAGAGAGAGAGAGAGAGAGAGAGAGAGCGAGAGAGAGAGAGAGAGAGAGAGAGAGAGAGAGAGAGAGAGAGAGAGAGAGAGAGAGAGAGAGAGCGAGAGATAGACAGAGAGAGACTGAGAGAGAGAGAGAGAGAGAGAGAGAGAGAGAGAGAGAGAGAGAGAGAGAGAGAGAGAGAGAGAGAGAGAGAGAGAGAGAGAGAGAGAGAGAGAGAGAGAGAGAGAGAGAGAGAGAGAGAGAGAGAGAGAGAGAGAGAGAGAGAGAGAGAGAGAGAGAGAGAGAGAGAGAGAGAGAGAGAGAGAGAGAGAGAGAGAGAGAGAGAGAGAGAGAGAGAGAGAGAGAGAGAGAGAGAGAGAGAGAGAGAGAGAGAGAGAGAGAGAGAGAGAGAGAGAGAGAGAGAGAGAGAGAGAGAGAGAGAGAGAGAGAGACAGAGAGAGAGAGAGAGAGAGAGAGAGAGAGAGAGAGAGAGAGAGAGAGAGAGAGAGAGAGAGAGAGAGAGAGAGAGAGAGAGAGACAGAGAGAGACAGAGAGAGAGAGAGAGAGAGAGAGAGAGAGAGAGAGAGAGAGAGAGAGAGAGAGAGAGAGAGAGAGAGAGAGAGACAGAGAGAGAGAGAGAGAGAGAGAGAGAGAGAGAGAGAGAGAGAGAGAGAGAGAGAGAGAGAGAGAGAGAGAGAGAGAGAGACAGAGAGAGAGAGAGAGAGAGAGAGAGAGAGAGAGAGAGAGAGAGAGAGACAGAGAGAGAGAGAGAGAGAGAGAGAGAGAGAGAGAGAGAGAGAGAGAGAGAGAGAGAGAGAGAGAGAGAGAGAGAGAGACAGAGAGAGAGAGAGAGAGAGAGAGAGAGAGAGAGAGAGAGAGAGAGAGAGAGAGAGAGAGAGAGAGAGAGAGAGAGAGAGAGAGAGAGAGAGAGAGAGAGAGAGAGAGAGAGAGAGAGAGAGAGAGAGAGAGAGAGAGAGAGAGAGAGAGAGAGAGAGAGAGAGAGAGAGAGAGAGAGAGAGAGAGAGAGAGAGAGAGAAGATGTTTATTTTCTAAACACAGTAAATGATTTAACAGACAGACATTGATGAAATGATCAGATACATAACTGATAAAGTAAAGACTTCATAACCAAGTTATTATGAAGAGCAGGATGTTTTCTAGACCCTTGGAAGCAAGGACTAATGAAAGACAGGACGAGTTTAAGACAAGAGACTCAAACACTAAACATCACACCACATTCATACCCTCTTCACTATCATAAATAAATAAATAAAATGATAAATAAAAATAAATATATAAATTAAAACAACTGATTGTTGAGCAGTGCTGGGGAAAGGTACTTAAAACTAATGCATTACAATACTGCATTCCTCCCTAAAAACAGAAACTAATTATCTTAGTCACTTTTTATGGAAAGCAGTGTGTTACATTAAGTGACTTTAAACTCTTTCACATCAAACATATAAAGAATACACCTCAGACTGAAGGAAAAGTCAAGTCTGTACAGGTTTACACTCTTCAGCAGTTTATCTAAAGTCATTTTTAGCTCATTAGTATGTCCGCCGCAAAAACACTGAGAAATAAAACCTGATTCGATACATGTGTGTTAACATATTTAATTATTTTAGATTCACATCATTTTTTGAACTTACTGTTTTAATTCATTTTGATGAATGTTAAATCTGTTTTGGTAAGTTTCTGTAAATTAAAAAGTGATGTGTTACTTTACTAGTTATTTGAACAACTTATAAAGCTATAACCCCCAACACTGTTAATAAGTATGTACACCAAAACAACACAAACATTTTTGCTTGCTTTATTGACTTTGAAAAAACATTTAGTTCAATCTGGCATGAAGGACTCTTTCAATGGGACTGGAGGGAAAACTGATTTAATCAGAACCATGTATCCAAACAATACATGTGCTGTAAAAATAGAGAACAAACAAACAGGATTTTTCTCAAAGAGTTAAACCAGGTTGAGCCCCACTCTATTTAACAAAGAATTAAACAATTCGACTGCCCCGGCACAACCCTAACTGAATCTGAAATCAAATGTCTCCTCTTTGCTGATGATTTAGTCATTCTGTCACAAACAAGAGACTCCAACAGCTCCTCGACATCAAAGAGACATTCAGTCAAACATGGGCTTTTAAAATGAATCTCACAAAGAAGGAAACCAGGTCCTCTAACATATCCAGTCGGCTGTGAAGGAGTAAAAAGAAACGAGAAACGTTCAAGCCATCTGGACCTTCATCTCAAGACCATCTCCAGACCTTCACAGACACAGGTGTAGTCTGCTAGTTCACTTGCTTTGGTCCGGACCAAATACAACATTTATTTGCTTTCACACTGCCTTTTTTGCAAGTGAACCAGAAATTATAAACAAAAGCACACGTGTGCTAAGGTCCTCCATTCATGGGACAGAGAGTGATTGCTGTGTTCACACCTGCCCTAAAGATCCGGCCCAAAGGGGGAAACGAACTTTCAATCCAACCAAACAAGACAGGTGTGAATACACCCTAAGACTCCAGGAACATCTCAGATACAGTAAGACTCAACTCGCAGCAGAAACCAAGCTACGTTCCTCACCTCAGGAGCAGTGTGTGAGAAAGAAAACGACTGCTGAGACTCCTCTGCAGCAAAACGATCACAACACAATGATTACTATCAATGTGATTATTTTAATTATCAAGAGTTGTTTTTGTTCTATTGCTAATTTTTTGTTATAATTTTTCATCTTTCAATTTATTTGTTTATTAATTATATATTTTATGTGTTTATTTATTTACTTAATTACTTTTTGTTGCCTCCAGATAAACAGCAGTATTGTTTAATCGCCAATCATATTAAATATTAGTTTTTGGAATATTCAGATATTACAAAGCACAAACACAGACTTTTTAAAAACCCACGACAAATGTTGACATCCTAATCCTAACAGAGACATGTCCACTCAGTGTCCGGCGAGTTACTCTGAAATCATAGAGTCCTGGAGGAAACTCAACTCTTTAACATCATTAACTTTAACATCACTGACCTACACCTTTACCCCAAGATCTCTTCAGTAGCCTGTCCAGAAGAAATAATCAGGACACATATACTGAAGTACTGAAGTCACACAAAATAGTTGATTCCATAACACCGTTTAATAATTCAACGTATGATAATAACTGGAATTAAGTAAATGTAGAAATAAGAATTAGTCTTAAAGCACTCAGAACTTCTAAAACAATATAAAACCACACCGAGACAGAAGAAACTATATTAGTATAACAACACACTTCAGAAAATTGAAAACACAATTGATCAAGGTCAGTTCTGGAGAACCTGGAAGAGTCTAAACTATTCAAAGCCAAAGGAACTATCCATACAAGATGGTCCGACTTGAAAAGATTATTTTAAGAAGCTCTTTATACATCATACTGAGCCCCTGAAGAATCCCAACCAGTTCAAAGTCCTTCAAAAATTGAATGCTCTTGAATCTTTTATCAAAAAAAACAAGGTTCACTAGATTATCCAATAACCCAACAAGAACTCAAATGTAAGAAATCCTGCGGCCCTGACAACATAAAAAATGAGATGCTTAAAAAACGCTTTCCTCCATTTCAGACTGCATAAATCAAACTTTTTTTGATTTTAAGTTCAGGTGTTTTTCCTGAAGTCTGGAACACAGGACTCTTCTCTTCTATCTTTAAAGTGGAGACTAAACAGATGAGAATAACTACAGAGGGATGTGTGTGAGCAGTAATAAAAGTATTTTACTCTATGATCAACTCTCAGATTTCATCTTTCTTCAAGCTGCACAATGTCATCAGCAAATCTCAGATCGTCTTCCTCCCTAAACATCGTCCCACCGACCGTCTTCACACACTACACACGGTAAGAAATGAACACGAACACCTAAAGAAAGAGCGGAAAATATTTGCATGCTTCATAGATTTTAAAAAGGCTTTTGATGCCATTTGGCATAATAAATTGTTTTATAAAATCTGTGGCTTAGGGGGAAAAATATATGACAACATGTATAATGTGCAGTAAAAATTGGACAACAGAATGGTGCTTAAATAACTTGACTTGTCTGACTTTATTTAACAGATATATTAATTAATTGTTTTCATCTCGAATCCCACAGAGCACTGCACTCCATACAAACTAAATTCCTCTAAATAATCATCCCATTAGATTCTGGACAAAGGTTTTTGATGGTGTCACACTGTCTATAGTCCTGTATGGAAATGAGATCTGGGGTCCAGCGAGTCACTAAAGCTATAAAGACTGGAACAAACCCTTTAGAAGACATCCTTCAAGAGCACAGAATCACAGCTGATAACTCCGTCTGCCCCTCAATATAACCATCAAGAAAAGAGTTTTAACTTAAACTCTAGTCCTGAAGACTCTCTTCATTTCAAAGGACTAAAATCACAACAAAAGGGTGCTTAAAAAAGTCATCTTTGTGTCAGATCTGACTAACCAGGCACTCGATGTCAACAACCCTGAAAAAACTAAGACTCAGAGAAATTATGAATGAAGAGAAGGAGACATACATACAGCACTGGAAAGAAGAAAGCGGTCTCCGGCTGAAACTCAACCGAGAATACAGACTGACTTTCTGTTCTCATTCAGGAATATACAGTGCTTTGATGCAACCTGTGTTGTTAAAAGCGCTATATAAATAAAAATGATTGATTGATTGATATAACACACATACATTTACTGAGTAAGAACTGATTGGACATAGAAAGAGGACGTGGTTACCTACGGACCAGAGAATCTGAGACGAATGTAAATCACGATTCTTCATGGTGATAAACACATCATCTAACATCAAACTAAGAACATCACTCGGTGAAGAACCTGCTTCCTCTTGAGTAGAACGTCATATTTATAATATTTATATTATAAATGTATATTTATAAACGACCACAAGTCCAGCAGCATAAACCCCAGTGTGTACCACATCACCATCCAAGACACCCCCGGCCAGGAAGAGGAACAACACTTGGAAGGGTCCTTCACCCGCTCCTGCACCACCCAGCACCACTTCACTCACCATCAGCTGCTGAACTCATCAGTGTCAAAATCAATGGGGAATATCCAGCCTTTGGATATTATAATTCTACAGGAGTCATCATCACACACTGTCCACCCAACTACACAGAAATCAAAAGTCAACTCCGACGGGGAAGGACAAATAATCTGGTACAAATCAAAATTCCACAACCACATTGACAAATACTACACCGGTCTTAAACCCGTGAGGAACTGCTCCCATCCAGAAAAGACATATTCCTGTGAGCCGTCAGAGTCCCCTAATACAGAGAAGACATGTCCTCTACATTAGAGGAAGAGACAAACCACTAACCACTAAGAGAGAGAGAGTGAGACAGAGAGAGAGAGAGAGAGAGAGAGAGAGAGAGAGAGAGAGAGAGAGAGAGACAGAGAGAGAGAGAGAGAGAGAGAGAGAGAGAGAGAGAGAGAGAGAGAGAGAGAGAGAGAGAGAGAGAGAGAGAGAGAGAGAGAGAGAGACAGAAAGAGACAGAGAGAGAGAGAGAGAGAGAGAGAGAGAGAGAGAGAGAGAGAGAGAGAGAGAGAGAGAGAGAGAGAGAGAGAGAGAGAGAGAGAGAGAGAGAGAGAGAGAGAGAGAGAGAGAGAGAGAGAGAGAGAGAGAGAGAGAGAGAGAGAGAGACAGAAGAGAGAGAGAGAGAGAGAGAGAGAGAGAGAGAGAGAGAGAGAGAGAGAGAGAGAGAGAGAGAGAGAGAGAGAGAGAGAGAGAGAGAGACAGAGAGAGAGAGAGAGAGAGAGAGAGAGAGAGAGAGAGAGAGAGAGAGAGACAGAGAGAGAGAGAGAGAGAGAGAGAGAGAGAGAGAGAGAGAGAGAGAGAGAGACAGAGAGAGAGAGAGAGAGAGAGAGAGAGAGAGAGAGACAGAGAGAGAGAGAGAGAGAGAGAGAGAGAGAGAGAGAGAGAGAGAGAGAGAGAGAGAGAGAGAGAGAGACAGAGAGAGAGAGAGAGAGAGAGAGAGAGAGAGAGAGAGAGAGAGAGAGAGACAGAGAGAGAGAGAGAGAGAGAGAGAGAGAGAGAGAGAGAGAGAGAGAGAGAGAGAGAGAGAGAGAGAGAGAGAGAGAGAGAGAGAGAGAGAGAGAGAGAGAGAGAGAGAGAGAGAGAGAGAGAGAGAGAGAGAGAGAGAGACAGAGAGAGAGACAGAGAGAGAGAGAGAGAGAGAGAGAGAGAGAGAGAGAGAGAGAGACAGAGAGAGAGAGAGAGACAGAGAGAGAGAGAGACAGAGAGAGAGAGAGAGAGAGAGAGAGAGAGAGAGAGAGAGAGAGAGAGAGAGAGAGAGAGAGAGAGAGAGAGAGACAGAGAGAGAGAGAGAGAGAGAGAGAGAGAGAGAGAGAGAGAGAGAGAGAGAGAGAGAGAGAGAGAGACAGAGAGAGACAGAGAGAGAGAGACAGAGAGAGAGAGAGAGAGAGAGAGAGAGAGAGAGACAGAGAGAGAGAGAGAGACAGAGAGAGAGAGAGAGAGAGAGAGAGAGAGAGAGAGAGAGAGAGAGAGAGAGAGAGAGAGAGAGAGAGAGAGAGAGAGAGAGAGAGAGAGAGAGAGAGAGAGAGAGAGAGAGAGAGAGAGAGAGAGAGAGAGACAGAGAGAGAGAGAGAGAGAGAGAGAGAGAGAGACAGAGAGAGAGAGAGAGACAGAGAGAGAGAGAGAGAGAGAGAGAGAGAGAGAGAGAGAGAGACAGAGACAGAGAGAGAGAGAGAGAGAGAGAGAGCGAGAGAGAGAGAGACAGAGAGAGAGAGAGACACACACACTCACACACACTCACACATACTCTCACACACACTCTCACACACTCACACACACACTCTCACACACTCACACACACACTCACACACACACAATACAGTTATGTCTGTTTGACTTTATAAGTGAGTCAAGGATACAGATATCGTCTGTGTTCTAACTTGACCTCTGACCCCTAAACCAAACCCTCACAGACATCATTAGACTAAAACACCAGCATGATTTGACAGATGTATGGGTCTTCTTTAACCAATGAGAGCACAGAAAGGAGAAAAGGGAGAATAAAGTTAGGACACAATGACAGGCAGTTCAGCTCATCTCTCACGATTCGACACACGTTTACAAGCCACTAAACACCCAGAGCGACTGCGGACACATTTAATCTGCTCAACATAGTTAGAATTTCCCACTCAGGTTTACTGTGTGTGTGTGTGTGTGTGTGTGTGTGTGTGTCCTCGCCCTATATCACTGCAACTCTCTCCTATTTTAATTAGATTCTGTGAGGGAGGATTTCTGAAGGCAAAGCTGGCAGGAATACACACACACACACACACACACACACACACACACACAGTGATTGTGTGTGTTTCTAAGCTCTTTGCCTGTTGGTGAAACTCATGACTAGGCTATTACTAGCCAGCTAAACTGCTTAAAGCAACTGGCCACACACACACACACACATAAGTAAACATATCACAGATTTCTACTGTAACCACTACATATGTCATTTAGGAAACTTTTTATGAGAATTAGCTCATTTGTGAGGACAAATCAGTTCACAAACCATAAACACACACACACACACACACACACACACACACACACACACACACACACACCGCAGGGGCTGTTTTAATGACGACTTGTTTCTGAATCATATGGTGAATCAGACACAGTTGAGAGGCAGACGATGAAGGACAGACGTCACATGATATCTGCGGTCAGAGAGAGCCTGTGAACACTGGATGTGAATGCTGTCCAGGTAGGGCTCTGGAGCTTCAGACGAGGAACTGGCTAGTCCAGGATTAATGTGAGCGGCTCCTGCTCCAAACTCCAGATAAAGAGCCGTCATCCCCCTCTCTTTCTGACAGGAGCGTATTCCCACGCCTCTCTTTTCCAGATAACATCCGCATGCGTCTCTGCGCCTCTCTGTCTGTCTCTTTATCTCTCAGGCTTAGTGCGTTTGGTCAGGAGTATGGCGGATAAGCCGCTTTACTTCCATGGACTACATCTCCCATAATTCCTCTGGAGTGCCTGTGAAATCCCACACGAGGAGGAGACGGCGGCGGTGAGGATTTGCTCAACAAGCCTCCATCTTTTCTCATCGCACTGGATTTTCCTCCACAAACCTGAGAGTCGCCGGGACCCTCCGCAGGGCGTCTTTCTACACGCTCGCTCGGAAAGAAAACTTATTTATTTTTTGTACGATTTATTCTTCTGATAGCACAGAGAGAGAGGATTCAACAGAGCTACAGTATATTATAACCACCAGCTGACAGATCAAGTTAATTCACCTCAACTAATCGTGACAAGCTACTTTTATCAGTGCATATCTTATTCATTCATTTGAGTAATAAAAACTTTTTTATGAAATCAAGATAAACGTGCAATCATGCAAAGATCAGAAGGTAATATTCATTGTAGTTTTTTTCCATTTATGAAACACGAGGCAACATTATTTGTTTTGCAGTTTTAGATTCTAACATGCTTTGAAAAAATATCTATAGAAATATTATATAAAAATACAGTTTTTTACATTTGACTCCAACCTTTTTTTGCCACTTCAACAATAATGTGCCTTCTGTGCTCCAAAGCATCTGAGATACACAACTATTTCTTAGCAGGTTCAAACACAGTCGAAGAAAACCAACTGTTACAGTTACTTATGAAATGATTAAGAATTTTCACACACAAACAGATATTGTTTGATTGACACATGTTTATCTGATCGGTGTTTTATTTCCTCTTTGGGTTTATGTGTATGTGTTACGAACAGCACCTCTGTGGCTCTCTCCGACCACCACCGGAGGGAGCCCTCACCTGAGTACTGATCGCTCTAGGACTCTATTTCCCATAATCCCGTGCCTTGGACTGATTAGCGCTGCCAGGTGTTCCTCATTCCCTTCACCCTTTAAAAGATCTGCCCTACCATCACTCTGTGCTAAGTCTTGTTTGTTTGTACAACAATTCTGAGCGTTTATCCCAGTATCTGTATACCTGTTGCCGACCTTGTTCCTGTTTGTTTCTACGATTGATATCTGCCTGCCTACCGACCTTCTGCCTGCCATTGTTTACGTCTCTTGGATTCCCCTGTATACTGTCATTCGCTCCTGTTTAACTCTGCCTGTCTGACCACGATTAAAGTCTGTCGCAAATGGATCCTCCTGTCTTCGACCAATCATTACAGAAGACTTCGCCACCACCGGATCCAGCGGATATGTATCACTTGATGTCAGAAGTCTCGTCCCAAGCCTCCATACTCGCCACGCACCAGCATCAACTTCACAAGCTCACCACTTTAACTGAGGAACTGGTGAGATCGATCCACACTCTAACCCTCGCTACTGGGATTCCAGGCCAACACGCCGCTCAAGCCGCTCAACCCGTTCAGCCTACCGTGACTCCGCCTCAATCTAACCTCAGTCCTCGTCTCAGTCTGCCCGACAAGTTCGACGGATCATCCGCAAAATGTAAGGGTTTTTTGTTACAATGCGCTTTGTTTATTAGCCAACAACCCACTTTATACCCCACTGAGGATAGCAAGGTTGCTTTGATTTGTTCTCTGCTCACCGGGAGAGCGCTCGAATGGGCCACAGCCACCTGGGAAGCACGTTGCATGTCTTTTCCCTCTTACAATGATTTTTTGCAAAAATTCAGGGGAGTCTTCGAACATGTAGCCGGAGGGAAAGATCCCGGAGAACAACTGCTTACCCTCTCTCAAGGTACCAGCACTGCAGCGGATTATACTCTCACTTTTCGCACGCTTGCTGCCCAATCAGGTTGGGGTGAATCACCCCTCAAACTAATGTATCGTAAAGGTTTGAACACGGACCTTCAAAAGGAACTGGCGTGTCGCGATGAGGGCAGATCGCTTAAGGAGTATATGGAGATCGCAATCAAGCTGGATAATATTCTCCGAGCGCGCCACGACAAGTGTGAGAGTTTCCCCGTTCAAAGCCCTGCTCGATTAACGGCACCAGAACCCATGCAGATCAGTTCAGCCCACTTAGACTCCAAGGAGCGGGGTCGAAGAGTGCGTGAGCGTCTGTGTCTCTACTGTGGTCAGGCCGGGCACTTCCGAATGTCATGCCCCACACGTCCTCAGCGCCATCAAGCCACATCGGTAAGATATCACACTCATCCTGATTCTTTTGAGATCCATGTCCAACTAAAGGTGAGACGGGCATGGATTACGGCCGTTGCCCTCATTGATTCGGGGGCAGCCGGCAATTTTATCGATCAATCTTTTGCTGAGTCTAATGGAATCTCTCTTGTCCCATGTGAACCTCACGTAGCAGTGGCGGCGCTAGATGGACGCCCTCTTGGACCTGGTAATGTCTCATCGGTCACGGAAACCTTAGTACTGCAAGTAAGCCCCCTTCATTCCGAATCTATTCGCCTGTTTGTAATTCAGTCTCCCAAACATCACATCGTCCTTGGACTACCCTGGCTCGTGATTCATAACCCCACCATATCCTGGGCCGACCATCAAATAACACATTGGTCATCAAACTGTCACAAGCACTGTCTGAACAATCCCGTACATCAATCTCCTTCCAAGTCATCTCCCTCTGAAGAGAAGTCATCTCCCTCTGAAGAGAAGGTCACCGCTCCACCCGAACTTCCTGGGGAATATCAAGATCTCGCCTTAGCATTCAGTGAAAGGGGTGCAACTCAACTACCACCTCACCGTCCGTATGATTGTGCCATTGACCTCATGCCTGGACGCACTCCTCAACGAGGCCGTGTTTTCCCCCTCTCACAACCAGAATCAGAGGCAATGAAATCATACATCGAGGAAGAACTCGCCAAGGGATTCATCCGCCCATCTACTTCAACAGCATCCGCTGGGTTTTTCTTCGTTAAGAAGAAGGATGGTAGTCTTCGGCCCTGTATTGATTATCGCAGTCTGTACGAGGTTACAGTTAAATATCGCTATCCGCTGCCACTAGTTCCAGCCTCCCTGGAACAACTTCGCAGAGCCAAGTTTTTTACAAAGTTAGATCTTTGTAACGCCTATAATTTGATTTGCATCAGAGAAGGAGATGAGTGGAAGACAGCCTTTTCAACAACCTCCGGGCACTACGAATACCTCGTTATGCCGTTCGGACTTGCAAACAGTCCGTCGGTCTTCCAGGCCTTTGTCAATGAGGTGTTTAGAGATATGCTAAATCAATTTCTCATCGTTTACATGGACGACATCCTTGTTTACTCAGATAACCTCGATGCCCATGTCACTCACGTCAGGTCAGTTCTCCAACGCCTAATAGATAATCAACTTTACGCCAAGCTCCAGAAATGCGAGTTCCACAAGACCCAAGTGGCTTACCTAGGATACATCATCAGTGCGGAGGGGGTAACGATGGACGAGCACAAAGTCAAAGCAGTCGTGGAGTGGCCACGCCCCTCTACAGTCAAGGAGTTACAACGATTTCTGGGCTTCTCCAATTTCTACCGAAGATTCATCCGCAATTTTAGTCTTGTAGCAGCCCCTCTCACTTCACTAGTCAAAGGGAATTTACATCGCCTATCGTGGTCACCCGACAGCATACAAGCGTTCAACCTACTCAAGGATATGTTCACTTCCGCTCCGATACTCCATCACCCAGACCCCAACCGGGAGTTCATAGTCGGAGTTGATGCATCGAATGTAGGCATCGGAGCCATTTTGTCACAACGTCACGGGCACCCAGCAAAACTTTACCCTTGTGCCTACTATTCTCGTAAGCTCAACTTAGCGGAGCGCAACTACGATGTGGGAGATAGAGAGCTCCTTGCGATGAAATCCGGCGGCACTGGCTGGAGGGGGCTAAATTCCCATTCACTATCCTGACCGACCACAGAAACCTCGAATACATCCAGTCCGCTAAACGCCTAAATTCACAGCAAGCTAGATGGTCTCTGTTTTTCTCCCGATTTGATTTTAAGGTTACATATCGCCCAGGCTCTAAGAACACTAAGGCAGATGCCCTATCCAGGCAGTTCGAGAGCACCCCCTGCGAATTCTCTAAGGACCCCATTCTACCGTCGGCTCGTATTGTGGCTCCAGTTCAGTGGGACATCATGACGGAGATCTCTGAGGCACAACTTGCTGAACCAGCTCCCCCAGCATGCCCACCCAATCGAACCTATGTGCCTCAAGCGTTGAGATCAAGAGTTCTCCATTGGGTTCATGATAGCCCCAGCTCCGGTCATCCAGGTATCACAGCCACCCTTCACTTAGTCAACAACCGCTTTTGGTGGTCAACCATACGCTCGGACACTATCCATTTCGTTCAACAGTGCCAAATATGCAACATCACTAAAACCTCTCATCAACGCCCAGCAGGACTCCTACAACCGCTACCCATACCAGAAAGACCATGGTCTCACATTGCCATCGACTTTGTGACAGATCTGCCGGTCTCCAATTCCTTCACCACGGTGCTCACGGTTGTTGACCGGTTTTCTAAGTCTTGCAGGTTCATACCTCTGCCGAAATTACCCACAGCCTGGGAAACTGCTGAGGTGCTTTTACAGCAAGTGTTCCGTTTTTACGGCTTACCAGAGGACATTGTATCAGACCGTGGCCCACAGTTCACCTCTCGGGTCTGGCAAGCCTTCTGTTCCCAACTCAATATTAATGTGAGTCTAACGTCAGGTTATCACCCCCAATCCAACGGTCAAGCTGAACGCATGAATCAGGAACTGTCTCAATTTCTGCGGAATTACTGCCACGACAATCAAAACGATTGGAGCCGCTATCTCGTCTGGGCTGAGTATGCGCAGAACTCGTTGAGAAAGCAATCTACCGGGCTGACTCCCTTCCAATGTGTCCTGGGCTTTCAACCTCCATTATTTCCCTGGTCTGGAGAACCCTCAGCGCTACCCGCAATCAACTCGTGGCTACAAAGGAGTGAGGAAGTGTGGAATTCTGCTCATGTTCATCTCAGAGGAGCAGTCAGGAGGTTCCAAGAACAAGCCGACCGCCATCGCCGAGAGGGGCCGGAATATTCACCTGGCGACTGGGTCTGGCTATCGACCCGGGACCTCCGACTTCGGTTACCCTGCAAGAAGCTAAGCCCAAGGTACGTGGGTCCTTTCAAAATCATTGCGCAACTTTCACCAGTCTCTTACCGTCTAGATCTCCCTGCTAATTACCGTATTGCTTCTACATTCCATGTCTCACTGCTTAAACCCGCCGGTGGCCCGGGAGGAGAGAGGGACCAGGATGAGGTTGCTGCGGACGCCCCTCCCCTAATCATCGATGGCGAGGAAGCCTACCAGGTTCGAGAAATCCTGGATTCACGACGCCGAGGCAGGGAACTGCAGTACCTAATCGACTGGGAGGGCTATGGACCTGAAGAAAGGTCCTGGATACCTGTTTGAGACATTCTCGATCCCGCACTCATTGCTACCTTTCACCAGGACCACCCCGACAAACCTGCTCCCAGACCCCGTGGAAGACCTCGGCGTCGAATCACCCCTCGCTTCCGGAGCCGCTCGCAGGGGGGGGGCTCTGTTACGAACAGCACCTCTGTGGCTCTCTCCGACCACCACCGGAGGGAGCCCTCACCTGAGTACTGATCGCTCTAGGACTCTATTTCCCATAATCCCGTGCCTTGGACTGATTAGCGCTGCCAGGTGTTCCTCATTCCCTTCACCCTTTAAAAGATCTGCCCTACCATCACTCTGTGCGAAGTCTTGTTTGTTTGTGCAACAATTCCGAGCGTTTATCCCAGTATCTGTATACCTGTTGCTGACCTTGTTCCTGTTTGTTTCTACGATTGATATCTGCCTGCCTACCGACCTTCTGCCTGCCATTGTTTACGTCTCTTGGATTCCCCTGTATACTGTCGTTCGCTCCTGTTTAACTCTGCCTGTCTGACCACGATTAAAGTCTGTCGCAAATGGATCCTCCTGTCTTCGACCAATCATTACAGTATGTTTACATTTTTAAAGTATTTATTTTTCTTCCGTATTCAGAGAGAAACAGAACACTGAAGGAGGAACACGGGCGCGTGGCTTGTTTTTTCTACTGCCAACTGATTGGATGTAGTAAAGTAGGCATTCGGAGGGGCGGGGTTAATGATGTCACATAGAAGGCCCGTCGTTTTCAAGAGGAGGAGCATTTTTAGATTTTTTTTTCCTTGCTAACAAAACACGTATAGTCCATTTGGATTTAATGCAGACTTTAACGATGAGAAACGTAGTAACTGATCAAAACGTGATCAGTTAGTGTTACAGTTAATGACGTATTAGAAAGAGCTGCACCACTGAAATCTGAAACCCAGTACATTTCCAAAGTAATCTTGTCTTGTCTTCAAACATACTGTGACATAAAGAACCTGAGACAGCAAACAAACGTCACTCTGATATGATTATGTCTTTAAGAAATGCTTCAAAAACACCTCCTGATCTGCCAAGACTCAAATAAAACATCAGCTGTGCATGTGTGTGTGTGTGTGTGTGTGAGAATATTTAGCCGAACGTGGTCAATAACACGGTGTGAAAGTCAAAAGTCTCCAGTCATTTAATTGCTCTGTCTTGTATATCTTCAGTGAAAGGCAACAGAAGTGCAGCTGTCAACACATTCGGCTCGAAGCAGAGTATGATTGATTGAAAGCAATACAGTCTCAAACCGCCGCCATCATGAATAGAGAGATGGAGAGAGAGCACAGCCACTTCTATATGACTTAACTATACTTCACTACATGCCCTGTATGCAGAGCTTTGTAAAAGTACAGACAAACACACGATAACACACTCCATTAATCCACATTGATTAAAACTAAACCGGCAGTGATGTAGAATGAGTGGGCGGGCATTGATCTACATCAGAGGCGGAGCCTTCTTCTGCTGGAGGCGGGGCTAGCCACACTATGACATCATAACATCATGGCTCTGATATAAGCTGTTACACTAATGAAAGAGTTGTTACACTAATGAAAGAGTACAATACGCTAAAAGATCAAGGGACTTTTGGTTTCTCACTTAATGAGAAAAACATAAAAGTGAACGCAGAAAAGAGCTCCAGAAACAGACTGATCAGACCAACACGGATAACAATAACCAGCTTCAGTTCACCGACGCCTTCATCCACAGAATCCAGCCAGCCACGCACGAAAAGAAATCAACCTAGCTTAACACAAAACCCAAGTAAACAGCCCTGCTGCTCAGCTCTAAAGACAGATTACACAACGGCACAGTCAGAGGTAGACAGCACTGCAACCAAACACAGCACTTTACAACATTGAATAAAAGTGGAAATAAAAGTGAGAAAAGAGGCTGCATCGCTCTAGCGGCGAGGTACATTAATGCCCGCCACAAACAGAAGGATAAGATGACTGATGTAGAGAGAAAACCCTGAGAGACACCTGTTTCACCCAAAGTTTCCCTGAATTCAGCAACTTAGAGAAACTCTGGTGTGTCCTGGGAGAGAAGAAACTGAACTTTCTCCTTTTTAATTACTATTTATTTTGAAACACATGTATTATAAAGACATTATATATATATATATATATATATATATATATATATATATATATATATATGCGTGTGTGTGTGTGTGTGTGTGTGTGTGTGTGTCCCTTTTCTAAAAACCTCAACTAAAAACTACATACAACCACTACATCAAGCTGACTGTTAACCGAGCCAACAATGTGTGGTAGTTTTTCTGCTGTGTTCTTGTGTTATAATGCTGCATCATCAACAGAAAGAGACAAATAATCTGCTTTGACATGAATGTCACGCTCACAACCCTCAGTGGTT